>NC_089204.1:24728234-24763234 GCF_963930695.1 Labrus bergylta
CCAAAAGTGAGTCAGTCCCCATTAGGCCCCATTTAAAAATGCCCAACTTTACAGCAGACTTATAAACAGAGTCTGAAACAAAAAACAACAACAAGTTTAGCTTGAATGTCTGCATAATGTAAGACTTATAATTATGAATAATTTATGAAAATTGCTTATCTCGAGGCCTCAAAAAGCAACTTAAACAACAAGCTAATGTGATAGCAAAGTGTCTGTACAAACATGTTTATTCTTTACAGATGAAAATATAAATAAACACTTTAACAATGCAATAAATAACCAGAAAGAGTTGACCAATTATGGTGTAGTTTATTCCTGGTTGAGAAAAAAAAACAAAAAAAAACAGGTGAGTGAATTTTCCTTTGACAGATATTGAAAGACCTGCTGGCAAAGTTAATTGGGCTATGCTCTCACAGCTACATAACTATTTCACTATAGGAGGTATATTGAAATGCAGTGCAGTGACAGTAATGAAGCATACCAACAAAACAGTGGCTATCAACTGAAAGTCTGGGGTTAATAAGTGAATATGTGACTGTCTGAATCCAGAAATATGCTTACTCAAACACATACCGCAGGTTGCAACAATGTATGTGTCAGGATAATGATGTAAACATCTATAATGCAAGCTATGCACAAATAAAGACTGATGCAACCCGAAAAGTGAAGGAGCCTAATATTACAGTTGTCATTAAAGATATTATTTCAGTGCATTTCCTGTTTCTTCATGAGGAAACCGTCTGCATTACATTCAGCATATATTCATGATTCATGATTATATCAGAACTAGAAATAATTGCACTGAACTAACAGTCTGTTGGAGTTACAGAGCTAGATTCAATCCATAATCTCAACCCCTTTTACCCGTCTGGGTTGCGGGTTAATGGAGCCAATTCCTGCTGTCATTGGGCGAGAGGCGGGGTACACCCTGGACTGGTTGCCAGTCAATCCCAGGGCTGCCATATAGAGACAACCAGCCACACTCACATTCACACCTACGGGCAATTTAGAGCCACCAATTCACCTAATGAGCATGTCTTTGGAGTGTGGGAGGAAGCCGGAGTACCCGGAGAGAACCCACACATGCACAGGGAGAACATGCAAACTCCACACAGAGAGGATCATGTCTGACGGGGATTTGAACCAGGAACCTTCGTGCTGTGAGGCAACAGCGCTGAATACTGCACCACCGTGCCGCCCTTAATGAGGAGCAAGCACAGAAATATTTGTTAACTCTGCTTTAACCTTGCATCAAGCAAAAATAATGACATGCCCCTTTCTAGCACAGACAGTGACAGGTTATACCCAGCAGACAAGGAGACGTCTCAAATCATCAGAGACCACGTCAGTCACAAAGCCAGACACAAAGTCGATTGGTAGCGACAGCTCTCCTGACGCTCAACCTGCACAAAGATGGTCAAAAAAGGACTCAAACTCAGGCACATAAACACACACATGTATTTAGTTTACTGGTTTGCTCTTGCCAAAGGGTAAATAAACATTCTGACTTAAATCAGACTAATGATACTGTATTTCATAAAGTGCAGGCACACACACAGTAATAAGATTCAGAGTTATTATAAGTCCAAGCAGCCATTAGCAGAGATTTGTAGGAACAGTGTTGTGGCGAGGGGCGGTCCTCAAAATCATTAAAGCGACGTCTCTGCGCTCTCACCCATTAGCTGCAGATATTTATGTTTGATTAGAGCAGCAAATCTGAGGCCATTTGTTCTCTTAACACAGATGCACACTCACCCAGATAGAACCGAACCAGAGGTAAAGAGCGAAGAAAGTTTTGGAAAGAGGTTATTTGAACACCTTAGCAGCTCTTTCTGCTGCTCAAATCATCATGCTGGCAAGGAAACTGCAAAGAACACAAGAACAAGAACGAATGAAGAAGAAAAATATTCAAAATATAAACTTAGCAATTCAAAAAAGCGATAGGACAGAGTGCCATCATCCCACGCTGCGCACAGCATGCTCCTGATGGCCCAAACAAACATGAAAGGCTGTATTTTTTTCAGGCAGTAATATGCACAACCCAGGCAGAGGGAGACTGCCAGTCGACCTGTCATCCTCAGCACAACCTCTGTACCTGCTTGTTTCATGTCGGACAAATGGAAGCTGCAGTCGGGCCTGGCAGGAATTTCATGAAGATCTACATTGGTTGTTTCATGGTTGAATGCCTTCAGGGAGAAACAAAATGAGAAAAGAAATAAACAGATCAAAGAAACCCCAAACCTCAACACCCTGATATCGCCTTTCTGGAAAGATGCACCGGTTGAGAGAGAAGGAGAAAATAAGAAGGAAAAACAGCAGCAGAGAAAAAGGACTGGCAGGGGGTTAGAGAAGACAGATAAAAGAATGGGAGAGCGATGGAAAAGCCACAGCAGTGGCGTGATTGGGGAGTAAGCAGAGCTCAAGGCTTGAGATGACAGGTAATCACTCAGTCACAATATGCTTTGACAGCACAAGAAACGTGTCGAGGAAAAAAAAAAAAATCCCCCACGCAAACAAGCAGCAGCACTCAAAGTGACACGTACACGCTGGCATTCCCACACACACTCACGCCACACAATCATGATGGATTGTAAATTACTGACGTGGATGTTTGTGTAGCTGAAATATCAGGCAAGAGGAAACAGAAACTTTCCCCTCAGAAATGATTTGTTAATACTCAGAAGATCCTGAGGGTTTAAAGCCTGGTTCATGTACAATATTTGATGGATTATGGCCTGTGGGTTCTATATTTAGTAAGCATTGATGAGTCAGGTTGAATCTCACCCACATTGAGCGGTTTGAAGAGAGCCGCGCTGAGCTGCTGTATCGACATACGTGCAATTAGCGTTAGTCAGGGGTTTAACTCCTTACACACAGGCTACTGAATATGCATTCTCATTGTGTTTGCATTGCACTCAATCGACAAATCCTGAGTGTGCACAGTGACCTAGGCAGAGAAACAGATGTGCCATCCAGAAGATGAATCTACTCCACAAATAAACAGGATAACATGGATATTTCTCAGGAGGATTATTTGCTAGGGCACACCTGCGCGCTAACACATACAGTACAGTTCTTATACACACATTTAATAACCATAGATCCATGAAAAAGCACACAGCTGGTGCAGTAAAGAGAGTGCACATGCATGCAAACACATGCAATTGCAGGCGTTACGTAATGAAGACTATTTTTGTTTCCGGGGGTATTTGTAGTTCCTCAATCTCCACCTCCTGCAAAGAAACGGGGGATAAGGGGAGGAGAAGGTGCAGTGGATGAAATTCTCTAATCTAGTGTGAAATCAGTCACGAAGGTGTGAGATTAATCCTCTCTGTGTCTGAGGGCAGAAAACAGCAACTTCCCTGCCTGGAGTGAAGCTGAAGGTCAAAGTGTGCAGAAATGGAACGGAGCCAGAGAAGATAAGCATCTCTCAGTGTGAGCTGGCTGCACAGATACAAGATTAACTAGAGCCAGAGCTTAACCTGCACGAGCAATATGTCCATGAACAGTTTTGAGTACCAAACTCCTGGACTGTGTTGTTATGACATTAGGTGTGATGGTCACTAACTTAAAGATCTGTAGGCTGGAATATTTAAGGTTGCCATTTGGTAATTGAAGTCACAGTCACCATTTTTAATTTGGTAAGTGTCTGTGCTGTCAGGCACATTTGTAGGATGATCAAGATCGGAGAATTTAAGAGTCGCTGATCAAATCTGCTGTTTTTTCTTCCCAAACAATGTTTCCTAAGTGATACAAAGACCCAAGTCCTACGGTGGAAAAGAACATGAGCTGTTTCCATTAACATTTTTGTTGCCAAGCAGAGTGGTCCAATTCAAAGCAGTTTAATTTTGCTGTTCTGGTTCCAAAATGCCAAACTTTAAAGCTGGAAGAGAGCCTGCACTCAGAGAGGTTTTAAATCATAACCTTTTAAACTGAGCAATGACACACACTTTGACATTATCTCCTCACAGGATGTTATGGGATTGCATACATTTGGATGGAGTAAAAGTGCTAAAAGTGAAGAATGAAGTAAAAGGCATGAAATGGATGTGATATTGCATGTTTTGGACACATCTCCCCAAAGGTTAAGGGCAAGGAAGATGTTATTCAAAAATCCATCAAGAATTTTCATTATTCTTTATTTGTGAAAAAAAAAAAAAAAAAAGATTGACATTAAACAGAAATAGACATGGTCATGCAAAATGCAAAGGTGGGATTAAATAAACAGTGGAGGGCTTGTAAAAGGAACCCAGAAGATTCAAAATAAAGCTTCTGCTAAGACTAGTCACAAAACAAGCAGCAGATTTAGGTGTTCATAGAAAGTCTCAAAGCTGAAGAGCAGTTTTCATTGAAAATATTAAGCACACTGAGCTTTTTTTTTTTTTTTAAAACCCCACAATGGTCACTATGGGAAGTGGAAATGTATTAACTTTTGTAACCTAGCAGAAAGAAGTGCTATATCAAAGTTCTACTATATTTTATTTCTTTATTTATTTTACAGGGACATTGCATATTAATAAACATTTCGATAAATATGCCAGAGTTAGCCAAAAGTCTAATTTTCATCTGTTGTCCCTGGCCAGATTTTATAAAAGGCTCCCTAAAAAAAATAAAATTCAAACATCACTAAAAGCTACAAATAGAAATAACATGACAGTTACTAAGCAGACAGGTAAGCAGCCACAGGATAACATATATAAACCATGCAGCATACATATAAAGCAGCATTTGGTTAGTATAAGAAATGTATATCATGCAGGACAGACATGGAGCAGACATAACAATATCCAAAAAAACAAAAACAACAAAAAAAAACAAGTATTATTAAAAGCCCGTATCCAATAACCTACTAAAGTAAATGTAACGTGCGCACAACAAGACAACATGTAACATTATATACAATAAACACGTACAAATTACACAAGGCCACTTATGCCCCGCTGGTGCAGACGCCAGCACACCTGGTACGATCCACGGGCACACACTGCCATCCCCACAACACTGGACGCCACATCCCTGGCAGACTGCAGGCCCCCCTATGGCACTCAGGTAGTTCGGTGCTGTTACTCCTCCTGTAGTTGTGAAAGCGGTGCAAGGTACCATCTTCTGCAGGTTGATTTAGCGAGCCGGGACACTGATGAATGTCTGCAGATAGCAAGAGGCAGGTGGCAATTATCAGCTTGTTGCTTTGTTGTCATTTGGACACAGTCATGGCGTGTTTTGTTACCCGGTTGTAGAGAGACGGGTAAACAAACGTCATGACGTGTCTCCCAAAGCCAAAATGTTTGTTTACTTGACTTGTGTGGAGGCTTTTCAGACCAATGGCATGGATTGGCTTTTTTAGCATCGCTGACATTTTTGTGATCTTTTAAAAACTGCCCGGTGTCGATAGGCTTCAATATACTTGTTAGCGACACATATAGGCCTACCAGAAGAGCTCCAACTACACCTGTCCTGCCAGCTGTCACCATCTTACATCCACAAACAAATCCTCTCTGTCCATATTAAGTTTGAGTGCTGATCATGATGATCTTGAAATGAAATAATAAAGGTAAGATAGAAGACAGAAGCTTTATTGTCATTGTGTAAGATTTAAAAGTGAAGTAAATTCATATATTTAAGTTAATCCATGTATTTAAGTTTAAGTTAAAAATAAGTTAACATTTATACAGTGAACTATTTACATATTTGAGTTTACAAAGTTAATATATAGTTTATTATATATATATCATTATAGTTAATGATATATTTACATGTTTTAATGTTTGCAGTAGCACCTAGTAACTGTGACCAAATTATATTGAATCTACTTCTGTGTTTGTCATAATGTTTGCCTTGAGTTTAATCATCCTAACCTCTGATTGGCTAATGACGGGACATGTGACGAGTAACGAGGAAGTGTTGTGGTGGTTATGTAAGCAGAACAATGTGGATGACAGTAAAGTGCTGCTGAGAAAGTTATCCGTCTCCATCCTTCTGTTTCTCTTAACTAGAGTGATCCATCCTCCACACATCGGACCCTCGCGTTACAATTGTATAAAAACACAACAAAACTTTGTTTGCAGCAATCCTGTACAGCAGCGTTTACAAAATAGGGTCACAATTAATTCAGTTCAGTAATTAAATGTGAGACAGTGCCTCACTACTATTTAACTTCAGCAAACAGTCTCTTTCAGATTTAGGGGCTATAAATCATCGTAGGTATAAAAATATTACTGTAAGTCTTTACTTTATTTTGTCTCCTTACCGCAGTGAATTATTAGTAGTCTGGCTGCTATAAAGTATTTCATTCACTGACAGGGAAATAATGAAAAACAAAGCGATTCTTTGGGTATGTAGGTCACAAGCTGGTTCAGAGGACAAGGTGTTCCAGTCAAATTAACTTGGCTGATTAAAGTGTCTGCCATTTCTCTTACACCTATAATGTCACAAGCAATTCTGTGAAAGTATCCACAGTGGAGCAGCTTTTGTCCTTTCTTTGAAAACACTCCACATTCCTCCAGGGCTACACCTTCATTTCCACAATTAATTTCCAAAAGCAGACCGATTCCCTGTGCCACAAAGCATTAAGAGTTCGACTTAGAAAGATTAAACAAGATAGACACGAAAGAAGTGGACATGGAGGAATGATGCTGATAACGCAGGGCTGCAAACGTGGAGAGGCTAGACCGCACAATTGAGTTAGAGGCATCTAAAGCCGAAGAGTTTTCCCTCTGGCGCTGACCCTGGGCCTGATGCCGAGAGACAGGAGAAGAGATGAGAGAGAGAGAGAGAGAGAGAGAGAGAATATGAATGAGTAAATGAAAGAGAGGAGTGCTATGCTGAAGGACCAGGAGGGTGGAGAGGGGGGATTGTAAAGCAAGAAGTGAAGGGAAAGGAATGAGTCAGAAGGCATTACAAAGCAAAACTTGAGGTTGTGAATGAATGGCAGACAAAAGAAAAGGAACGCCAAAGAGACTTTCTGTTACATTTCACACAAAACCAGCTTAAATGGCATAGAGGAGGAGATGAAATGTGAAGGCTTTATATCTATTTCTGACATAGCTTTGCTAACAGCTTGCGCTAAACAGGATTTTTTTTTTTGTTTTTTTGCACTCAGGTTGGTCCCTATTCTACTGTGCTCAATTATATGCAAAATACTCCCACACACAAAAGGTGACTGAAAATTGTTCCATACTATAGATGAACAATGAAGAAGGCAACAACACAAAGTATCATGGGCCTATATTCACATACATCCCTGCTGATTTCAAGGCTTATAATCCCTACATATTAAGCATTAACCCATTGATCACACATGTAATACTAGTTGATCCCTGAATTTGTGTCAAATTATGGTAGTGATGTGGTTGGGTGCTGCAGACGCCAACTATCGCCAAGACCAAATTCACTCATGAACTAGTTTAATGGTTCAGTGGATTGCCAGGTGCGTTTATTACTTGAGATATTTGATCTGTCTATTGATGGGTCTAAGACTGTGTTGAAGTCATGTTACGACTCTGCACAAAAGTAAGGACCCAAAAGCAAGACTACGAACACAGAAGCACAATTAAACAGTTATTTAATAGTGCAACAAAACTAATTGTGCAAGGGGAAGGAGTGTCCAAAGGCACGAGCACATAACACAGGATCACACAGAGAGAGAGGATACTCAGGCGACGAGTGGTGAAAGACCGGAGTAGATATACTGCTTGATGATGAGTGGTAGATTGTCTGCACCTGGGCTGCCTGTAAAGATAACCGTGCCCACCTGCACTCACACACACAGCCGTGCACTCCAGACACACAAGGGAGAATGTATTTTAATAAAAAAACCTCAGTGTCTTTTGTTCACAACACCAGAATCACAGACCCAGAAGGAAGAGGAGGCTTTCCCCCTCATCATGATAAACGAGCTGTACGAGAGGACACTATTACACATGAAGAGAATGGGGTCGTAGACGGAGACGAGGGGAATGAAGAAACAGCTGCTGTCACAGACGACAGAGGTAGCTGGTCACTGGCCTGTGAAACACAGAGAGAGGATGTCACGGACGCTGTTAATCGAATCTGGAGCTCCGCCAGTCCAGATCTGAACTGATTGGAGAATCAGTTTGTCTCATGTCGGCTTTTACTTTTGGAAGCTGCTCCAACTCTCTTTGAAAACTATTGAACTGACTTAACAGAAGCAATCGTGAGGCAGGTGTTTCCTTACAGACAATACATGATTTACCACAGACAATTTGAGCTGAATCTCTACTGAGACATGTTTGTGATCTTAAAGTAGAGCCCACAAAGTGTTTCACTTAGATCCTGTTGACTTGCTGTTTAAACCTCAATAAGATGTCATGAATTGAGTAGATGTGCTAATTTACTATTTATTGGTA
Organism: Labrus bergylta; assembly: GCF_963930695.1. Taxonomy (NCBI): domain Eukaryota; kingdom Metazoa; phylum Chordata; class Actinopteri; order Labriformes; family Labridae; genus Labrus; species Labrus bergylta. The sequence goes on from NC_089204.1 coordinate 24,736,601, forward strand.
TTTTTGACCGGCTCAACATTTCTCTAGAACTGTGCCATGAAAAACTACGGCAGTGTTGAAGGCTAGACGCAATGCACCAATCTTCTTTTATAGTACGGTACTAAAGGTAACTTTCTTAACTGCAAACCTCTTACTGATACTTATTTTCTGCTTAAAGTGCAGCGTTAATATATTTGTTATGTGGATACACATGTTTGTACACGTGCATATTCACATACTTTTGTTTTGGGGTGGGATTTTTGTTTAGTTTAATTTCAGTTTTGTATTCTTACTATTAGTGTTTTTTTTATAATGCTCAGTAAAATAAAATAAGAGTATAAACACGATTGCAGCTCTGTAAGGATGTACTTACTACTTAATTAGTAGTGCTTTGATCCGAATGCTAATGTCAGTATGTTACTATGCTGACGCTTGGGGTTATATGAGTGAATACTAAATTTCATGGCAATGGATCAAATAGTTCCTCAGTGTCACAGTCTGTCTCCCAGTTTCTCCTGCTACACTTCACCTTCTCCATCGGGTGCCTTCGGACTTCTCCTCCTTTTTCACAACTTCACACCTGTTCCTGATTTTAATTAGTGCAACATTAGCCATGACCTTCCCAGCTAACCCATACACTCCTCCCTCATTAGTGTATGCCATAGTGTGTTTTTTTATGTTTTTGTTCTTGTTGGCCCAAAACTGTGGAATAGTTTACCAGCAACAATTAGATCTTCCCCCTACATCGATGTCATAAAGACTTGTCTGAAGAAAAAACTATTTTCTTCAGCATTTTGATTGTCATTTATTCAGTCAATGCTTGTCTTTTTTTTAAGGTCCTCAGTAATGAACTGACAAGCAGCCAAACCAAATTGTCTGAGGCACTGTTTGCACACATGGCGTCCAAATACCAGCAGGTAAATGTCAGCAGCAAACATACGAGCAACAACTGTATGACTACTTGAGTTATTAGCATCAGTTCCTCTCATTCCTCTGGGCGATCAGTGCAGCAGACTGCAGGGTAAACCTGCTAAGCTGTCAATCATGCAGTCACAAGACCAATCTGCCAGCTCCCGATGGCCTAAGGGGAAATAAAGGCTCATTTCCTCTCCCCCCTCAGAGCTGAAATGGCATAGCGGAGGTACAGGAGTGCGTGGTAGAACCATTTACACGTGACATTTACTCGCTAAATGTGCTCACTGGCCTTTGGATACTGCACACTCTCTGACTTTCTCTGGCCTTTCTACCTGCTGGAAAGAGACAAATTTACAAGAATACTTTGAGGCCCCACAACGGCGGAATATTTTTGCTGTTTCCCAGGATATAGTTATGAAAAGGCCACTAAGATTCCTTCATTTTCACTCTCATTCCCACTCTTTATTTCCGTGCTTTCCAACTGCCCTGCTGTGCCCTGAGGGAGCGTGTTAATACTCAACTACGGGTTTGTATCGATCGCTCTCACAGGGATCTGAAATAGCTTTAGATACGATGTAGGATTGTCTTTGTGCATGACGTCAATGTAATCTTCCATGTACAGTACTTCTGTGTGTATGTTCACATGTTGTGTTGTCAATTTCATGTGTTTTTGGACCGGACTACAAAAGTGAAAAGTAAATATTAAAATACAAGAGTCATAGCATCCCTCTAAAGCGAGCACCCTTGAGGAGCAACTCGACCCTGATCAATATCCACTACTCAGCCACAGGATGGAAATCTTATAACCGTTACCAATCAATTTCAATCTTCATGCTCTAAGTCTTATATAAACCGTGTATACACCGTCCAATTTACAGTTACCTCTCACTGTGTCGATCAGATTCATGACCTTTGCGTTGTTCATTCTCTTTGCCTTTAGCGGGAGAAAAAAAGCAAAGAAGGATCTACATGCTACTCGATTTCAAAACTCTACAGAAAGAAACACAAGAGGACATTTTTTTGTCTGCTCGGGTTTAAGATAATAACTAAGGAAGAGAGAGAGAAGGGTACTCTGATGATATTAGTGATGGGAAAAGAGGAATCGGAATGACAGGGCTCCAGAAAAGTTGCACAAAGAACAGAAACAAGGGCACACGAGGAGGATGAAATTAAAAGCTGTTTGTCCCATCCTGTCTCAATACAATTACTGCATAAAAACAAAGAGAGCAACAACAAACACATTGTCAGACCGTGATCTTGAGGAAAGGAACATTGGACTTGAAAGTAATCTCAGTTAGAGTGATGATTCAACAACAGGAGAATGTGTGTCCTTAAGACTTGAAGAAAAGGATGAGAGGATGCCGCCTGTGTGACTGCACAGTAATCACCTCTAATTGTTCTTTTTTTTTTTTTTTTTATGCCAAAGCCTAAATCCCTACAATCACATCGGGGCTTAGCTACACTTATCACACTCTGCACTAATTGGATCAGCTTGATTGAAAATGAAGGTTATCATTTTGATTCATCACACAAGGGTGAACATCTATATATATATATATGATAAACACTGGAGTTTGCAAACCTTCATGCAAAGTTAAAGCAACCAGAAGTAGGGATTTGGTTTGGTGCGGATTGGCGTGCAACTATACTGTCTTAAGACAAACATTTAGAGCCTATAGTACTCCCCCTCTCAGACAATGTGCATTTCATTACAAGCAGAGGGTGTGAAGCGGGCAAAGACATAGTGAGCAGCTAAAGAACAATGTTGACTGACAAGGCGCAGTAATATAACTGGATTTTGTGCAAATATGACTCTGCAAGCATCTTCAGCCTGTTGTTTGCAAACTCTTGTGCATGTGCAGTGTGTGTGTGTGTGTGTGTGTGTGTGTGTGTGTGTGTGTGTGTGTATTCCTCTGTTACCATGATATCTCTGGGCTGTGGCTAAATTGGAGAGGGTCACTTTTTACATGCTTATTGATATAGGTTTGTAAGGTTCCTAGCTAACTTGAAGATCGACAAGTAAAGAGACAACTTTTTGGCTTTTGATGGATTTATTTATTGATTTGTTTGCAACCCGGAGACATAACTTGTGTTAGATGACTTTCTGTACCCGGTAAAGCTGCAAAACCTGAGACATAGATGACATCAATAACAATACAATCTAACGTTACATCACAATCTAATATGAATTACGTCTGCAGGGATGTACACCCCACTTGTAGATGTGTGATAGAAAGATGATATTTTCTCTTGATTTGATTTCCATTACAAAAATACTGCAGCCAACAGGCAATTTTGAATGTTTACAGCAACATGCCTGGACTTCACGCACACACCCGCCGCAGGATGAAGTGCACCACAGGAGCAATCATTAGATTACACAACCGGAGAAGTGACTCCACATGTCGTCTCCCCAGGACAGAGACTCTGTTGTGCCATGATGACAGTGAAGTTTAACGAGTCACAGTGAATTTGAAGCTTGTTTACATGGAGGTCAGTAAATCTCAGTCATGTATGTTGTAGTGTGTGTTACGACAAATCACTGTCATTGCAGCAGTGTTAACCCCTGCTCTTTAAAAGCAATTGTCCAACTGATTAGCAACATGGCAGGCCTGTTAAACGGAGGCGGTGCTCAGCATTTACAGAGTTTGGGTGGTGTTCTAGCGGACTTGTAAATTATGAAGAAAAGTGTATTATAGAAATGCAGCAGTGTTGCCTGTTTAATGTATGCCGCTCTCATTAGCATGCAAGCTAACCAGCTAAATTCCTCTCAACCTTTACTTCCAGGTTGAAGACTTTCACCTCCACAGTAAAGTACTGGCACCATAATTGTCATGTTTTATTTATCTTTAGTTTTGTATTTAACGCTTTCATTGCCTTGAGCTTTGTTTTCAGTTTTGTTTCTAAAATAATGAAGCTTGTTGTCTCTTACATGGGTGGGAATTGAGCTCCATTTTTCTGTGGCTCTTGCTGAAAAATGCAGATTGTCCAATTTGGTTTTCTAAAATGTTGTCTCACAGTCATCTCATGCTGATGTCCTGGTCTCTCTAAAGCCTGGTTTATACTTCTACGATGAATCTACCCCTTAGCTATGATGTAGCTTTTCCTACGCTGCTGTGAGCACTACATATTTGTGCGTTTGTGTGCTGCCTTGTAATATTCTTGGTGCCATGTTGGTTAACTATTGCATGATTTGCAGAACAATCCGTTTAGTGCACTCTGCAGACTTATGCTAGGATAACTCCAACATACGTTTACTTCACGATCTGAAACACGTTCAGTATAATCGTCCTGCACTGTAACGCTACAGGCCCGTTTTCAAATGGGGATCAGCATAATAACAACAATTTGATAAAATGATTCAGACCTTTTTGAAAAATGAAAGCTCAGCAGCTGACCTGTTTGTCTTTTACTGTAAGCCCCCATAAACTATTAAATCTGGTATTCACATAAATCGGCTTTATTTATTTATTTTGACTCTTCAAGCAAATAAATGACTCAGAGGCTCCAGGAAACACACACGCATGTACTGTTTTTCTTCATGCTGCAGGCTTCCGGCTTAGTTTTATATAGTATAGCATGACATGGAGGCATTGTATAAATAGACTGTAGGAGAATACAGAGCTTCACCTCTCCATGTGCTCACATTTGGATCTTACAGTTGTGCGTCAATACATTTTTAAACTCATTGTTATGTCTAAATGCCCATTCGACGTTCTGTACAGAAAAGAAAATGTGATCATTATCTTTATTGAAATTAAGATATCTTGAAGGTTAATTCAAAACTAAATGTTTTATACAAATACAGAAGAAAATGTTCAACTTCTGAAAATCTCTAAACGTCCTCCTCTTAGTGATTCTACTCTTATATGATTCGATGTATCGGTGAATAAATCACACTGGTTTGAGTTGATTCTAGCCGCAGGATTCATGTCCCTGTCCTTAAACTTTTATGTCATCTTGACTGGCAAGGTGTCTGCAGACTGTGATGTGTGAGAAAACAGTAAATGTAAGAGGAACATCAATATTTCAACCTTCCTCGTGCAGTTGATGCAAACTGAATGACTCAGAAGCTTCAAAAATACAAAAGCATACTGCGTTTTTTTCCTCCTGCTGCAGGTTTCTGGTGTATAGCACGAGAAAGAAAATACAAGACCTGTTGTATAAATAGATTGTACGAGACTGACCTTCCTGCAGCTTTTTCTCTTCATCCAACCGCTGTTTCTACATCGTTTTTAACTTGTAGTCGTGTCTGTATACCCATTTAACCTCATAGGAATTTGTGCAAAATTTAAATTATAATCCTGTAAGGCTTGAACACATTTTCAAAACATCTACAAGTAGTGTTAAGCAAATACAGCGTAAAATAAGGAACTCATCAGCCTAGCAGACGGACCGTGTTGCTGTCTGCTCTCCTACCGCAGTGCTTAGTTAACGCTGCCTGACAAGACCTCCTCCCACAGCGTTTACTCTGCTGTGGACTCACTCTGGAAGCACATGAAAGTTTAAAACAGAGTGCTGTTAGTTATGGAGAAAAAGAGGAAGGAACTGCTGCCGCTTAGTTTTTCCAAGAGCATCAAATTATGCAAAGCTGTATTTTTGCGTTCTAAGTGCTTTCACCCAAAGGGGTTGAACATGTACTTTCCATTTCAGGAGAAAAGGGGGGGAAAACATTGCATTTCTTAAATTTGTTCATTCGCTTTGCTCATGTGGCCAGAATCAAAGCTCAGATGTTTCTCTAATGTGTCAAAAAAAACTACTACAAATCTTCCTGAATCTTCTTGATCTGGTCCCCCAGCACAGTGATTGATCCTTCCTCCAACAAAGGCTTCAACTTTTGTCTCTGGTGACCTCTGCTTTAAACCCTTTGTACATGCAGCATGTAAGCTTCACAGGCAAGCTCATGGTTTGAATACAGACAAACCGCTCGATAACACAGCCTGCCTCAAGTAAATCAAGTAGACATCTATCAAATGTTGTTTTCGCAGCACACGCAGAGTCAGAATCAATTAGATTTAGATCGAAATTGGAGAATTATTCGCATCAATATCTCATGAGAGTACAAGATAAGAGTTATGAACATCAGAGTGGAAGGACACAAAAGGGAACATAAGAAAGAAAACAAGAAATGAAAAGTGAGAGAGCTGACAAGACAAACTGAAGGATGTCAAGAGGCATCTACACAAATCTCTGAGGTAGACAGCTAATTAATCTCTCAGCAGGAGCCAAATGTCAAACACCGAGGCACAGACCCAGGACGGCATCGAGCATGGAGAGGAGGAACCGTGTAAAACATCAAGTGGAAAAAGGGAAACAACAGAATTTAATGAGAAGCGGAAAAACAAGTGTCTGACACACAAAGACAGACAGATTGTAGAGTTGTAGGAGCATTGTTGCAGGTGGTAACATGATGAGCTGCAGCATTACAAACCTCTGTATCCTTTAGAGTGTGTGCATATTGTAAAAACAGGATGTGTGTGATTTAATTTTATAATCACCATAAGCTCCTCCTCCTCTCTCTTGTTTCACTGACTTTAAATTTAACGCAGAAGTAGCTACGAGAGGTGCACCGAGGGGTGACTGCAACAATCACAAAAACTGTTTGCAGTGAGGATGTATGTTCTGACACCAATAACAAAGAGAGCACACTTTTACAGATATTATTTACAAAGAACATTAATCACCCCTGAGCACAGCACTAAGCGACATTAAGCTGCCTCAGGTGCTCTTATTGAGAAAAGCTTTTTGATCTACATGAAGTAACAAATTCTTCTGAAGTGCTGCAAGGTGGAAGACAGTGTTCATATATCAAAAAGAGTTTTGAGTATTTGTAGATTTACCTGGTGTCATTTTGAGTTTTTCTAAGTCATCATGGCCTCTTAAGATCTGGAATCTTTTTCACACAGCAAAACAATATGTTTTTGTTGTTTTTTGATAATAGCAGTTCATTATTAACGGAATTAGCTGACCCATGCTTTCAAAGTCAACAATTGTGTGAAAAGATTAACAGTACACGAAGTTACATTTTTGATTGACTGTGTCAAAACTAAATTTAAGTAATCAGATCATTAAAATGATGATTACATGACGGCATAATGAGTTTAAAACGTCAGAGCATCACATTTGTTTAAAAGCTGCTTTCTACTACTTTTTTCCTGTAATAAGATCTTTGTCCTAGTCCTAAAACTGAGCAACTTAACCAGCCAAAAACTTTTTTGCCCTAGAGCATGTAACATAGAGGCCCAAGTGTCACTCCACCGATTTAAGACATGATGTTCAGTTTAGTCACAACAAGAAGAACAACTCAGGCTGAGACAACCCTTTCACGATGTCCCCTGTGGCTCTGGAGCTTTCTGAAGTTTAAAGGAAAATCATGTCATTAAATTTAAGTGCAGCCTTGATGGAGTGAATACCAGATGTTTCATTATTGGATGAGAAATTAAAGATTAATAAATCATAATATCAGACCTGAGCAAATCTGGGTATTTACCCGGGCTGTAATTCTCTAAAATTAAAGCTGTCTCTGGAACGAGTTCATTGGATGGCAGCCGTCATCATCAAATATTTGTAATGTCTTAGAAGCAATGAACACTTGGAACCTAAATGTACGACACAAAGGCAGACAAGACACTTAGTGAGACCTTACTGTAAGTGATACGTGTGACACAAACACAATGGATTCAAAAACCAAGACTCCACAGGGGCAAAGCAGGAAGCTCTTTATTCAGTCTGGTTTGGTACAAAAACTGCAAAAGAATCCAGGAGAGCAGTGACATAGACTAAATAAACAAACAAACAAAAAAACTTAAAGGCTTTAGATGCGATTTTTTGATCCAGCAGATGTCGCCCTTGAGCACCAGCATGAAACCAAAACAACTCGCGCTGCATCGTTGTGTTAGCATGCTAATGCTAGCGATCTTTATTATGCTGGTATCTTCACACTGCATGTAAATTTACCTGAAATGAGCGTGATCTAGAAACACAGTTAAGCAGTGAGTACCGTATGTTATTCTTCTTTTCTCTAGTCCCTCAATTAAACAACTTTTATACTCAAGGGGAGGAGTCAGCCGGCCGTCCCGACGATGTAAACAAAGTGAAGATAGGACTCTGAAAACTCTGAAAACGTCACAGACAGTGGGACTCGGGTGTTACACCCATTGAAGACAGTCATTATTCACAGAGTTATTTTCAGAGGATATATTTGATTTCTGTTACATTTAAGTGTGAAAAATATTAAGCATTCAATGTTTAGACCGAGTGTCAAAATTCAAGTAGAAATGATAAAACTACTTGGCAAAATGAGATGTCCAAAGTCAGTCATGATTCAAGCTGACATTTTTCCCGGGAATCCTGCGAGTCACTGGATTCCAGCGGGACAGGAATACATTTCACTACTAATCAAGGGATTGGAACGGGACAGGAACCAAGTCAACGGGACCAGACAGAAGAGGGAATCATGATAACTATTGACAAGTTTTGTATGCAAACACGAATAAATGAATAAAGGCCATTATTTCTATCAGCTTTGGTGTCTGTCTGCTGGTTAAACATGCACATGTGCAGCCGTTGCATAAATCAGCGGCTGCCTGAAAAGCTGGTGTGACTGATGTGGGAAAGGTAGAGTTGCAGTCTGTTCAACTGACAGAGCTCTGAGGCACTTCTAAAAAAGTGAATGAGAGTGAAGATTGACAATGAAGTTACATGTTATACAAACTGCATATTGTGTTGCCTGTCATTTACACGAGTGACTTGGGGATGAGCGGATTCAAGAGACACGTTTGCAAAGCAGGTGAGGTGGAAAAGGAACTGAAAATCCCCGGTTTTGTTAAATGTTACCAGCGGCTGTAAAGTCCCGTTTATTATATACTTTTTGTTGTGCCCTTCAGTGAAGTCGTTTCTGTGACATGACATTTGTAATAGCAGGCAACACAATGACTTAAGAAACTAAAAAGGTGTGTTAAGTTGAAGTGTGACAAAGGTAGGATCCTTTGCTTTGCTGAAAGGCTTTTTGCAGTTATTCATGCAGCTCTATGATTACAGTTATGCAGAACAGGTAGCCTAAAAATAGATCCAGACTGAAAAAGTCAGACAGCAAAAAAATAATGAAAATGTGAAAATTCTCTCAGCACTTCTCCTTTTGTTTTATGAATTATGGGAATGAATTCACATGTTTTTTGTATATGCTCTTTCCCCTCACGTGCATACATACAGCACACATGGGAGTCATAAGGAGTCATCCATCTCAGGGGAGACAGTGTAAACACAGGTAAACAAGAGTAAATATGAAATCTATTTCTTTTGAGAAGACAGCAGCAGACACACACACACACACACACACACACACACACAAAACACACACACAGTGATGTGCACACAGTTGTGTCACACCAGACAAATACATCAAGCCTTCCTGCAGGCAGAAAAAAAAAAAAAACACCCAGGTGCATCTTTCATTGCTGACTGGTCCCCTGATAGTGTTTGTTGACACTGTACTCGGAGGAAATTGTTGCTGTACTTGATGGATATCACACGCTCAAACACACATGTCTGCACACACACACACACACACACGCATTAGCCCCACTGAGATAGTGAAAGAAAACATTACAGAGGAAGCCCCTGATAGTGGATAATAATAGAAACCTACATACAGAGTCACGCACACACACACACACACACACACACACACACACACACACACACACACACACACACACACACACACACACACAAGTATTCTACAGAGTGAGACTGAACACATTCAGGCCTGTTAATGTTAATGCCCGACATTTAAATGCAAAGAGATTTGCGCTTTGATCACAGAGAAGAGAAACATTGACGAATTGATCGTGTTTGCAAATAGTGTGGCTGCATTTTTCTAATTACCCTGGGCTATCTCTGTAGATCGTGATCCATGCATAATGCACACACATACACACACACACACACACACACACACACCCATCAGCCGAGCCGCTAACGCTGAGAGCAGGCTATCACTCTGGCCCATCGGCGGTAATAGGTTTTCACAAACACTATCAGAAACCAAGCACATAAGTCGACACACACACACCCACACACACACACACGCACACACACACACACAGTTGTACCTGAGGGCCTTCATTCTGCTTTTACTATTTGTGTCCATGAATGAATTCCATCTTTTATAACTCTCATTATTCAGACAAAATTCAGAAAGCCTTCTTATTGAGAAAGCACTGAAAAGTGCCAGCGGGCCGGGATATGCAAATGTTCTCTCCTAAAAGTCGTTTTTACACACACACACACACACAAACGCTCACTCACTCACACACACACGCACACTCACAGACAGACACACAAAGCAAGAGAGTATCAGAGTCACAGGCAGAGCTGTCCACGTGACAAACGAGTCTCTGCACCTCAGGCTATCCAAAAAGGTCTGCAGCCAGACTACAGAGAGGGAAACCCCATCAGTCCCCTCGCCTGCCACACCTGCTTCCCCACAACAATACACACCCACACGTACACACACAAACAGACACACAGCACATGACAGTTCGCAGCGGTGCAAAATTATCAGGATTAATGAACTTCACATTATATTACCTGGCTGCTTGGAGTATAATTGATCATAGTGATTGTGTGTGTATGTCTGCGTGTGTGGGTGTAAGTTCTAAATTAGAAAAGTTTATCCGTCTCCCTGAAGTCGTCTGTTTGGATGCTGAACTGCTATCGCTTTAAAAGACCATAGGTGAGTTTTAGAATTGTAAACCTCTTGAGATCCTCCCTCCCACTGTGAGGTGAACAAGCTAACACTCAGGAGGACATACGATTTATAATGACAAGCTATTTTCACTGTCAAACTCAGGACATTGTCTGTAAAATCTAGTCCTGGACTTCCACTAATGTCACATAAGAGAAGATCGTTCAAAAATGAAAAAACATACCCAACCACTGGAAGTACTCTGTAGTGCTGGGAGACTGGTTTGTGTTGTTGAACATTTTTGTGTTAATGTTAAAAATACCATGTGTGGGTATGTGTTTTGGTTGCGTGTTTTTGGTATGTGAGCGGTAGCTAAGCTGACGAGTACCTTCACTGACAGTCAGAGAGACTGTAGGTTTGGTACTTTGGCGCTGACTATGGTCTACAGTAGACTTTGTTAAGTTTAGGGAAAAAAAACATACAAGCTGAGTAACGTCTAACTTCACGTTACAGCACTTTCAGGCTCCAACTCCAATGTGACATATTCAATTAAGCCTCTTATGGAACCAGATTTACATATCACATGTAATTCTTCTCACACTAATCAGACTGTAGCTGTAGGCTTGTAAAACTCTTTACAACATGTAAAGGATTCAGCAAGACAAGTTTCCCATTAAGAATGCATGAATCTGACAAGACTGGGAGCAGTTCTCATTTTTTTTAAAAATTCTTAACACAAATGTAACGTTTCCAGACTCTGCTTCATGTTCCTTTGTTTCATGAGCCTGACTGACTGAGGACAGAGCTGCGGGGGCTTACATTAAAACGGATAGCTTAAATGTCAGGGTTACTAAATTGACTTCTGTGAAATTCATCACTGGATTCCTTGAACGGGATTGGCATTGGGTGTTAATGGCCTGGAAATGTCACTCATGAACAATCTATCCACGCACACTTCTTACCGGAGGGCCGAGGAAATATGGACGGGTGGAGATGAGGAATGCTGCTTTGAAAATATTCTATAAACACAATGATCACATGTCACCTGCTGCTGCTGCACCTATCAGACGTTAAGAGTCTGTTGAGGGATGGAGGAGAGAAATGACTACTTTCTGTTTGAATGAGATGTGTGTGGTTTTGTGATGGTGCAGTGGAAGCTGCTTCAGGGTAACTTGGATGCGATTTCCCTGATCCTGCCCTTAATGAGCTTTCTAATGTGGACAATAATTACTTTGTTTAAATCGCAGCTGGATTTCAGAAACATAACAAAAGAAAATGTTTAGATCTGAGAAGGATCTGTGTTTATACCTTTGTTGTCTTTAAAGGAAGAATGTGCAACTTTTTGATCCAGTAGATGTCGCCCTTGAGCACCAGCATGAAACCAAAACAAAGGGTGCGTTCGTATTGTCCCTCTTATCTCCTTTCACTATCCACTTTACCTTAACCCCCGAAAGCATTTAAGCGGTGGCCATGATAAGAGCCGTTCGAATTCTCTAAAAGTTAAGGAAAGGTGGGTCAATGCTTCCTTTATAACCTCCTTTAGCATAGGATACACTGGACCATCCTTTACGAAAGGAGATGAGATATGACGCCCCAAAATTCCTTTCGGCCGCAACATTTAAAGACCGTTCACAAACATTAACCATGATCGTAAAGTGACACAGATCATGTAAGTTACCATCGCAATAATATGCCTTGAACAACTTTCAACAATCTTTAACCCGTAGGCGAACTATGAACGTCATGCTGATGTTGTAAAACGATCAAAGTGAGTTTAACTTTTATTGCAGCCTGTGCTCAGTTTGCATTCGTTATTTATCCACTTTGAGTGTTTTGCCTTGCTTTGATTAAAGGTTCTTGAGATATTATGCAAAGCCATATAATCAGATTATAATCACCCTGTCTTTCAGGTAAAAAGGGATCAGAGACATTTTGAGCCAGATGATGTTTTATTCAACATATTTCATTCAATTCAGAATGTTTTGTGCATTTCTGTTGTACATTCTTGTCTTGCCTAAATGTAACAATTAACTTCATACAATCATTTATTTTGATGTTGATTTCTGAGTGGACAGGAAGCTGATGGTTTCACTTTTGTTTCTTGTAGCCTGGTGGTCTATTTCGCTTTTATTTCAATCCCAACCTTGTGGTAATTAGGATTATTTCACCGGTATGAAGGCACAGGGGAAAGTTTTTTAGATGCGTTTTTTTGTAGTCCATTTTCTGAACATTGTAGTTTCAACACGGCAGACCCACGTCATTAACCTCCGCCGGCCCGTCGCATTTAATGACGCGACCTAGTGGAAAATGCGGTCGGATTGTCAGAGCAACGAGATCGCCTTTCCCTAACTCCTTTATTAATTCTCCTCACATCTTTCCTTAACCTCATGACACACCTCTCCAATCGCATTCGCACGAAGGAGTTATCAATATAGAACACACTATAATTGAGCACTAAGTGCAAGCGTCAGACAAAATTGCCCTTGTCTCAAGCTGCATTGTTGTGTTAGCGTGCTAATGTTAGCGCTTATTAGTTAGCTCGTAGCTTCACATTGCATTTAAATCCACACGGAATGACCATGATCTAAAAACGCTGATGTGACATTCAAATCAGCAGTAAGTAGATTATGTTATTCTTCTTTTCTATAGTCCCTTACTCAAACAGCTTCTATACTCAAGGGGATGAGCCGGCCGTCCCGTCCATGTGAACACAAACTAAATACGATCGGCACTCAGGCGTCACACTCATGAGCTCTGCTGTATTTATGTGTAAAATGTCGCACATTCTGACTTTAATAGAATATTTGATTAGTCTCAGTCTATCAAAATTAAACATTGTTTCTGAAATATTAAAAAGTACTCACACATTCCTTTATTGAATTTAGTAAACATCTAATATTTCTTAACGTTGATTTGTGTCGATAACTGTATGTTGCAGATTCTGTATCCTAGTTATGTCTCATTTCTCTCTAGTTCAGCATTTGCTTGTTATCCTTTATGTTTAGTGGAGCAGACAGTTTCAAAGGAAGCTGACACAAATGTGTTTTCCTCTCAGAATGCAGCGAACATCCATATCAGCACGTTTCATGCAGGGCAGTCTATGAGTGCCGCGGCAGCTTTTCCTTTTCATGGTGTTATACTATCATTAAATAAAAAATAAGAAAAATATTTTTTTTCTTACTACTTGTACAAACAAAACCACAACACCCAAGGTTCACCTCACATTTTAAATTCACATGTTTTTAATAATATGAGCTCATACGTCTAAACCATTATGGGATGTCGTTTTGATATGAACGACCATCCTCTTCAGTATCCTCCAAACTGGTTTATAACTCATGCATGCACTGTGATCTCGATCCTCCCGGCAACACACGCAGCACCTTTTCCTCTGCTTCATGAAATATCCATGAAGGAAAAAATGCCTTCAAATAAAGACTCAAAATAGGTCATGCTTTCTCCCTTCACTGTGTTGTGATTGCACATGACAGGAAATTCTCAAACAAGAGGAAGGGATCCTGCGGGAGATAGAGACTGAGTAAAAATACAGGAAAGCATATCGCAATATTTTTTAACATATCGTGAATAATTGGCTACTTTTAATGCATTATCATCATGCTTTCAGTCTGAAAATTACGCTACTGCACTTTTTTTATGAGTGCATGTCCGAGCCTGAGTTATACTTGTGTGTTTTCTAGCATGTTCATAATTTGCATAATCTTAAGAGATCCTATGACAGGGTTCACACGCACTGTTTCACATAAAAGACACTCACACCAGAGCCAACAGAAGGAACAAAAGATGAAAGAGCAGAAAGAGAGAATAAGAAATCAGGGAGCCAGGAGAGAAAAATGGGAAGGTCTGAATGTCTGGATGACAATAGACTTTGAGAGCAGAACGCCAACTGTGACTCAGCCTTTCTTTGGCAGAACTCATCTGGAGGAGAAGAAGAAGAAGAGGGAGAAAGAGAGAGAGAGAGAGTCGTGCTTGTGTTGGTTGGGAGCAAAAAAGGTCAGGAGTTAATGACCAGAACAACGGAGAATACAAATCAAAGAACGAGATAATTAACACAAAATGACATTTGTAAAGATGTATAATTTGACTTCTTAACTCTTTATTTTACATAAAGAATGTTTCAGCAGGAAGTGAAACAAGCAAAACGATTCAGTTAAAACTTGCTTTGATGTGGCGCAGATGGCCTAGCGGTTAGGTCGCACCCCATGTATGGAGGCTGTAGTCCTTCAAGTCTGACCTGTGGCTCCTTCCCCTCACGTCCTTTCAAATAAAGGCAAAACATTAATTGATTGATTCGATGTTAAAAGGCATCATAAAAGAGTCTGATTCGTTATAAGAAGTGGATGTAGCCTCCATCTAAAAAGTAAAACTATTGAGGTAGGGCAGGCTTAGTAATGGCCAGCAGGGGGAGACACTGCTGGTTACAAGAGAAACGTCAGATTAAATGGGATGGGAAGAAAATAAGCCTACTCTTTATTTGATTTATTACATCAATAAATATTTTTATTATGAGTTTAAGTCTTCTTTATAGGATATAATTACCACCCAATATTATTATGGTTTCATTTTGAGATAATACAAAATTAAGCAGGGTATGCTTATTGCATCCTTGTCATTAACAAATCATGAACTGAAAAAAAAAAAAGTATATATTTGTATTTTAAGATAGTTGAGACCTCTGCTTTCCCTCTTTTGGCAAAAAGCCAAAACAGCTGCATTTATTAAACAATTAGCAAAGACATAAATGATGCAAAGCCAAAAACATATATAAAACAACTGCCAGTAGACAAATGCTGCAAAACCAGTATTCAACAGAAGGATGCACGTTTTACTTGATGTAAGATGTTTCGGCCGTTGCCAAGCCTTTGCATTTATCGGCCACCGTAGACTCATTATCTCCAGCTGCAAGCTGCATTATTTGAAAGCCATGTTCCAGTAAATTCCTAAATGTTATACAATTATTGAGGAAATATTAGGAGGGCATGTGGGAAAGGGGCTTCTGAGTCTAGGGGTCCCTCATAATCAAGATAATGTCATCACGTCTATTTTTAAAAGTCATGTATTGAAATTTTAATCAAGACGACTTGTGTTAGACTTACTTCAAGGGATGTCTATGAACCGTGACACTTTTGACCATTGGCTCTTGTCATCTTGTTGCATCTCGTCGTGTGTTGTTTGCTAGAAGGTTTATTCCCTTCTTTCTCCTCTATTGCATTTATCTTCCCTGTTATTACCTTTATCATCAATTCCTCACAGTGCAAAACAGCCAAGTCATTCCATCTAATCTGCTCAGAATCGATGCATCATCAGTTACTAAACACCACAGGTAAGAATCACAAAGCGCTTTATCTAACAGTCTGCTTCTGTCTGGGTTTGTTTCTAACAAATTATCAATAAGCATTATACTAATTATATTCTCATCATTCATCCCACAGTTAGCATTTCTACTCTGATTGAAATCCTGTGTTTGCTCTCCATTGGATTTAGATTTAGATATGATTACACTCAACAAAAGGTCAGAGCAAAAAAAAATTTATCATACTTAAACCACATTGCATCCTACAGACACACTCTAGTGCTTTCATCTTTAACTTTCCTGAAACTTTAACTAAACTTTCCTAAAAAGACAAGTATCCTTACACATATTAAAAAAAGTATGATATACGTGGTTGGTGAAAAATGACTTTCTCCTGATATATTTAAGGTTGAAAGAACTGAGACTGTAAATTTACTGCTGCTGGAAGCAAAGTGCAGTATAAGAAGAGACACATTTCTTCTTTACTCGAGAGCAGTAACTCACATAGGGCCTATCTTTGATCACATATCTCACATTAAGGCTCATTAATCTGCCATCCTATAAAATACACCTTGTCTTTTTTGCATTTAGCACACCTCCTACAGATTCTCCATCTAGCCTCATACCTTACAGACACATACTGTGAGCACACACACACACTTGTCTTCTCCTTCTGAGATGTGGCTATGTTGTGTGTGGGTGCATGTGTGTGTGTGTGGTGTTATGGACACCTGAGGACCTCTTTCTGCCCATTAAACCAGATTTACACCTCCATCTCCTCCCTCTGTCCTCAGGACATCCTGCTGTCCATTTCTCCCATCTCATCTCATCCGTATCTTTACTCATTGGTGCTTCTTCCATCTGCCCTCCTCGTCCCTTCTATCATTTGTCCTCTCCACTAAATCTCTTAATGGGCTATCTTTCCCTTCACTTCTAGCTCTTCTGTTATTTTCAGGCGCAGGTGTTTTCAAAAGTTCCCAGCATTGTTGGGGAGAAAAAGATGCAGATCAAATCAGATGGCGGAGTCTTTAGCTCGATGAGATATGATAATGCATTTTCCTAGTCGAGTCAAAATTCAAGGCAAAGTCGAGAGACCCAGTGTCCAAGTCCGAGTCACCAAAGAAGAATCAGAGTCTAAGTTAAGTCCCCATTGCCTGAGTCCTGAATTCGAGTCCATGTCCAGGTCCAAGTCTAATCCTGAAGGCTGAGTCTGAGCCGAATTCCAAGAGGTGTTTCGGCCCCACTTTAGTACAACCTGAGTGATGATAAACAAAACTCTACATTAAAAGATGAGTCACCGTTTCAATTGGTGCTCATTAATTGTGTGACTCAAGAGCCAAACAAATGCACATGTAAGCATATTGCACACATGCACAATAAACGTAATCACTTAACTTAAATTGACTAATAATTATTTAACATTTATCATTTAAGGTAAGCACCTAAGAGTTTATTGACATGTCAAAGATAAGGTAACATGTCCAGCACTGAATCAAAACTGAGCAACTAACAATAAAACAACTCCGAGTACAAGTGATGTCGAAGTCCAAATCCGGATCATCCGTGCTCAAGTCCAAGTCAAGTCATGAGTGCCGAAAATCAGTACTTGAATCGGAGTTAAGTCTGAGTCCTGGACTCAAGCTCTACAATACTGTTAAAATTAATATATATTTATTATAAACATAAATTATTCTTTCACTTCATTTCCCGAGGTCCAGTTTTTGTTGCTTGTTGTGTCATTGAATAAAGCAGTTGTTGTCAAAATGATTAGCTTGAGTTTAATACTTGTTGGTACAGGCATTTGAGTGTTTCAAAGTTATTTTGCTGATTTTGTGCTGCAGACTGAATGAAGGAGTTTGATGGCGACAAGTCACAGGCTGCAAATTCCATCTATGAGAATGCTCATTTGGTGAAGACATTGTGATGAAGACAAGGAGGACAATGTGGAAGGGGACTGTTCAAACTGGTTGCATTCTTTTTCTAAGCAGTGCTATGAACTGGTTTGGAAGTAAGCTACCTCTGTCAAGAGTTACAGTATGTGCTTCAGGTTAATGTTATCCCCAGTTTACAGGCACCATTTAATCTAATTTAGTCATACTCATAGTCTCCGGACGAAAATGTCCTTTATATTTAGTCAAATATTAGTCATTTGTTATTGATTTAATTTAGTCAATTAGTCACTGACTAAAATTGCCTCATATTTTAGTCAACAAAATCAGCTTTTATTTTATTTTTTTATCAGAAGCTCCAGGGGGCGGAGCTTCACGGACCTGCAGGCGAGAGGCTCCAGGCTGCACATTGTTGCACTCACCACACACGTACACCTTTGATGAAATATGCTATGGTTCACAATGATTTTTAGAACAGCTGAGGGGGGTACGTGATAATCCTCACTTGTAATGTAGTTTTCGTCTCGTCACATTTTCGTTAATTAGATGATGAAGTAATATTATTTATCAAATCGTCAAATAGCGGAGTTTCGTCTCGCCATCGTCATCGTTGACTAATTTAAAAAGACTTTCGTCAACAAATATTTTTGTCATTTATTTCGTTGACAAGATTAACACTGCTTACAGGCAGCTGCTAGCTAGCAGGACTAGATGTAGCAGGAGCTAGCTATAAGATGGCTCTGGTTTAAGCATTCTTAACTCTAGAAGTGGTAGTCATTTTTAAACCCAAAAAAATTGTTAATCTGAAGAGCTTTTTGCTGACTATGTTTTTGTTTAATTGCAATTTTATATCAAGCACAGTTGAGTCTCTTTGTTGTAGTTTTTCTCCTTAAAAAGATCTGAAAAAATGACCCGCTTCAAGCGATGCAGCCCTCTCGTAGCGTCCCAATCTCCTTACCTGGCACTGCAGTTGTTTTGGAAGAAAAGTATTGTAAGCTAATTCGTCACAAAAGTTTGCTAGCTCAGGGGGGGAAAGGCTTTGTTTATTTCAGTTTCTGTTTCACATTAAAGCTTCACTTATCATTGAGCAGAAAATCACTGTACAGTGTTTGTACAGTCAGCGCAGGGGAAAAAAAAAAAAGAGCCAGGAGAAGAAAAAAAAAAACATCACCTCTGTCCTAATGGAGTCGTGTGGTTAAGTATGCTAATGGACCATATGCTGATCCTCTGAACAGCTCTCACCTTCATTTTTATCTCCTCTCGCTCGTTTCTGTCGCTCTCTTACTGTACTGCCTCTTCATGCATAAAACACGAAATTTAACCTCCACCTACAGACAGCAATACCTTTCTCTACCTGCCAAGTGCTCACCCACGTGCTGATCCACCCATGCACTCTCTCCGACATGATTCCGACTACTCAAAACAGTCCGCGAGGTGGAAGGTGGAGGGCTTACTTCACCTTTTTAAACTTGGAAAAAAAAATTATGCAGGACATGAAACAAGAGGCAGAGCGTGAAGCTGGTGTCTGCCCCTCTCAAAGGTAGCTCTGGTGGTGGTGTTGGTTTCATTTGCAAATTAAATTACTCTCATAAATAAGAGCTGTAGGTGTGTAGCCATAGCAACGTAACACTTTGCTGAGAGAGGATACTTTTTGTTTATCTGGCAACGACATTTCCCTCCCTGTTTTGTTCTGAAAGTGTTATTGCATATGACTCAGATTTTTTTATAGGTATATTTAGCTTCTGTACTTCTTTGTTTTTGATTCTGAACTTTAACTCAGCATGTTCTGCTCAATTCTGTATTGATCAAACTCTGCTGAATGATCTTATCGGTGTCCTGTTGTTGTGAGCAGAGAGAAGAAAAAAAAACTAAACCTTGTTCTTATCAGAGATCGCCTTCAACTGCTACAGTTTGTGCGACAGCGTAGGTGTGTGTGTGTGTTTGTTATTAAGTCAAACATTCGGAGCAATATAAAGCATGGCTGTGATTGATAGCCCGTTTTATACCACCTGGAGAGGGCAGATAATGTTGACGCTGAAATTTATGAAGTTTTTAATTGAACTAAAGCCTCCATCTGCATGCAACACTGACGACTTAATTTGCCGTTTAATTGTAATCAATAAAGCGTCATATGAGCTTCTCCTCGGGCCAAAGTCACTGAGATTATTCTCTGGCTTTTACAGTTAACGGAAGTCATTACCAACAAAAAGGATAAAGTCATTAAATCAACTAAAATGATCTCCATCATTTACTGGTGCAGCTCATGGCGGCGTCCTGATTGTGTGTCCCTTTCTATAAGCTAAAAAGGAATGAAGGTGTTTTAAGCACCGTTTTGCACATCCATAATTCATGCTCAATATATTCAAAGCAGTACACTGTACAAAGGGAGGAGGCGTTCTGTCTCACTAGAAGCATACAGCCACTGGATCATTTACATAAAATCATGAGACTTCTGTTCAGCAGATGAGGAAAATCCTCATCCGTCTGCTTCAAGGACAGCACGGTGATATAATATGGATCCATTTATTTATTCAGTGATCTACAACTTAATATCATCTGTATGTTTATCTCCTACTGTTTGCATTATAGGCAGTAAGAATGAGAGTATAACCAGCTCAGCTGTCTCAGACCTTTGGGCTTTAGGCTCCCTCTCAGTTATGAGGCCGATACTT
Source organism: Labrus bergylta (assembly GCF_963930695.1). NCBI lineage: Eukaryota > Metazoa > Chordata > Actinopteri > Labriformes > Labridae > Labrus > Labrus bergylta. Next base: position 24,757,055 of record NC_089204.1, read on the forward strand.
TTTATCTGGAAGGAGCAAACGCCAGCGTGCTTCATGAATGAGTCATGGCTGGTAGAGAACCTTGACTTGCTAAATATGGAGAGAGCAGCCAATTTCCGATCGGAGTCTCAGTAGGCACTGGGATATAGTCATGAGATATCTGTGTTTATATTCCTCTGCTAAGATCTGTTCACTTTTGACTATATGTTTATTATGTACAGGGACCTTCTGGATGTATTAAATAATATCCATTACACATGTGAATCATTATGTCACATCCTATTTAGTCTGTATGAGCCTGATGTGTTGTGTTTTGGTTTTTGGAGTTTAACTTGTTGATTTGCTTGTTGTTTGGGTTGTGTGTGTGTGTATCTGTTTTTCCTTATTTCTTAGCTTGTATTTGTAGATGCTTATGTTCCTCAACAACAAAAAAATCATCAGTACGAAGTGAAAATATTCACACACATTTTCGTCTTTAAATGGACAGATATTCAAACTGTAAAATAAAATAAAGATGTGGCAGACTTTTGGATGTCAGCTGATGTCTTTGTCCAAATATGAGATACAATACTTTTTATTTTTTTAAGCTCTATAATTTACACCCATAATAACGATCAAGTTAGAGGTTCAGTTTATACTAATGATGTTAGCCATGATGGTACTCGAGTAACCACAGTGCTGAGTGGTCTTTCAATATTAATATTCTTGGTTTCAGCACAATGAGGAAGCTTTCAAACAATATTAAACAAAGTATTTTATTGGCATTACTTTTAGCTCTGTTTTGATCTCTACCACCTCCTGAGGGATGAATGTGTCTAGTTGTTGATTGTTCTGCTGTGTTTACTAGCCAGTCGGCAACAGATTGATGGATAGCTGTTTGGTGCTTAAGGCGGGTTATATAAAGTCAGAAAATTAAAACAGCTGCATGTTGCAGCTGGATTTTTATTTCAAAGATTGATTTTTGGGTGTTTTTGTGCCTTTATTGTACAGACACAACAGTGGAAAGAGTCGGAAAGCAGGGAGAGAAAGAGCCAGGAAAGGAGCCACGGGTAGGACTCGAACCCGGGCCACCCGCCTAGAGGACCACGGCCTCCATACATACAACCACTGTGCCACCAGCGCGCCTGGATTAATTTTTTTAGAGTAAAGGAAAATGCTTCATTGTCAATATGAATATATTGATCAGACCAGCTTTTGAAATGTCTTCAAGTATTTCATCTGATTAAAAAAAGTGTAATATCAGCACATAATGTAACTTTTTAATGGAAATTTCACGATGAATATCTTAAGAATAATGTGTTGTTGGTAAACAGATGCACTCTGACTGTGTGACTCACTGAGTTTACAAAAAGAGGTCCATTAGGCATTTTCTGTTTGCCATCTGCACCTCCATCAAGCTGGATAAACACACTGAGACTCACTGGCAGAGAGGAGACGGGCAGCCTTTGCTGCATGACGTCCAGCTCTGGTGATGTCTTCATGAAGACCAGCTGGATGGCCCACAGGCTCAAAAGACCCCCCCCCCATGACCAAGCACCCTTAGACAATGGATTCCATTGGTTCCACAGATGCCGTGCACCAAAATACGACTTTCCCTACAAATACTGAAAAATTACTTCTTTTTTTTTTTTTTTTTTTACACTGAGTTACACACTATGCATCTTCATCTGAGTGTAGAGACCCAGCAGGTCAACCATATTAAAATGTGTCATGTGAAAAACAACAAAATCAGCAGATTATTTCACATTTTGGATGCAAAGAAAAACATGGAAGTGTTATGTAACATCAAAGAGGGACCAAGCCAAGTGGAAGCATGCTCAACTGGAGATAGAGCTCGCTGTGGCTGACAACCATATGGGACAGATGTCACTGCACCTCTGATCAAAGCAGGACGACTCTGGGTGCATGTGTGTGTGTGTGTCTGTGTGTGTGTGTGTGTGGGTGTGTGTGTGTGTGTGTGTGTGTGGGTGTGCCCCTGAGGAGATTCGTTTTCTTCCCCTCTCTCCTTTGCTTTATTGGAAGTGTGATCCCAAGGGCACCTAGATATGTTTGAAATGTTGCTAATTAAACCTTTAGGCTGCTTTAAGAAATAACATGCTTACAGATCATTTATTCAAATTAGACTTTAGCATCGCCATGGTGCACCTTAACTTTTTAATTTCACATTATAGTTCATGTAACATCTTTATTTATAATACTCTTAGAATAAACACGTTTTATGCATCTCATTTCTTTAATTTCTCGCTTCCTGTTTGAACCATGCAGTCCCTTCTCACCATATGTATCCAATGTAAACACTGTTACATGAGCCAAATGTATTGTGTTTTCTTTGCGGCTGTATGAACCATATGCTTCTCAGTACATAATAAAATCTGAAGACTTTCTTCTAAAGTGACAAACAGCATGGATTAGGTTTTGTTCCCTTACCTCCCCACATATCTTTTTCTCGTCAACATTTTCTCTCCCCTCTGGCACGTTAACTTTGTTGTAACCAATCACAATGAAACCATTAAGAGAAAACCTTATTTATCACCGTTAAGTGACCTTCTAAATGACTGTGGAATTTTAAATGGACAATTAGCAGTTAATTGGCTCTTATTTGTCATTAGAACCAAAGTCTTGACTGATTTCACTTGACAACAGCTAACAGAACTTTCTCTCACCCTCTAAAGGGCCGGGGAATTTTCTGTTCATGTCGACTATGGCGCCCCCTATTGACAAAGCACTAGTCCTCATGTCTTTGCTAATCTTGACCTGTACATCTGTTTTTGTTTTTAAATTCTGAGTTCTTTCATTAGTTGAAGGTTTGCCTTTTAACAAGGCAATTTTTTCTTACCACTGTAACTTTTTCTGCTTTGCTAAAGTGCTCATGATGGATAGGCCGGGTCTTTGTAATATAACAATGAGTAAGGTCTTTTACCTGCTTTTTGTAACATAACAATGAGTAAGGTCTTTTTACCTGCTCTTTTGTAATGTTAACAGACAAAGAGTAAGGTCTTTTACCTGCTTTTTGTAAAGTGTCTCGAGATAACACTTGTCATGAGTTGACGCTATACAAATAAAAATTGATTGATTGACTGATTGAAGGTGTCACTCAGTGAATTTTTGCTATTTCTACAGCATGCTGATTTTTACATTGTCTGACACCTACCCTGCTGCAAAATTACTCTAAGGAAATAATCGGTCTTGGCGGGGGGGCTCCTGAGGCAAGACATGGAATAAAAAGAATTACGCGGAAGTGGTGGAAGAAGCAGCTCTCTCAGACTTTCTGCAAAAAACATAGTAAGGCGCCGGCCAGAGAAATTTCAGTGAAAACTTGGCTCTCTGCATTTACACATGCTGCTTTAAACTCCTGAAGTTTATTGAAAGATTGAACAAGGCTATACAGTACAGGCATGAGTATTCGTTTTAGGCTCACCTCGTTCTTTTGAGCGCCAGTGTCTTTTTCAATTGTTCCCAGTTAGGAGAGAGCGTTTGCAGCAGCAGGCGGCCGCTTGGTGAAAAGGTGCAGCACTGAGCGTCCCTTTTCTAAGCGCTAATTCTGTCTCCTGCAGATAGTGCCCAGTACCCACATCCTCCTCGCTCCATCTCCAGACAAAGTATGAGGGCACACATCCTCCATGTGATGCTCATATGGTAAAGGGGAAAAAATATATATATCTTCAATATAAAACATTTAGGACAAAGCAAGCTGTTTTTAAGAGACTGTTGTCATAGAAACATACATCATGTCAATTGTGTTTAGAATATACTAGACTAATTCAGCTTAATTAATTTTACATCATAATGAAAAGTTAACATTTTATCCAGTTGTTTATAAGATAGATGTGGAGGAGGTTTTTACAGAAGAGGAGGAGGGAGAGATCGGAGGATGTACAGACGGCGGCAAACACACTTCAGGCCTTCAGCGGGCGTTTGTGGGAGATTTGTGGTTTCTCCACCTGGTCGAGTCAACCCCTCACAACCTCTGCCATCCCGCTTTCACCTTCCACAAGGATTGAAGGAGATTAAGTGCCTCAGTGGAACACGGTGCCAAATTAAACATCTTCTCTCTATCTGTATCACTTCCCTCTGCCTTTCTCCCGGGCTCCTCAAGGTCTTCTTTTTTTTACCTCCCCTCTGCGTCTGACCACTGATTGCTTTTTCTCTCCTCTGAAAATCCCTCCTTTAACACAAACTGAGCTTGTTTTTGAGGCCTTGCTACAGGTAGGGTTAATGCAGCCTGGTTTTCAGCCAGATGCAAAGCTTCAGGATTTACCCTCCTAGATATGAAAGGTAACCCTGTGGATGCAGCCAGAATAAAAGAACATTGGACAGTAGTTTATGTTTAATGTCCTTTTGGCTTATTTTGTTCTAAAGCGGCCAAATACTGTGACTGTTAAACAACCAATTAAACAACCAATAAAAAAACCACTGTCTTGACTCTCTATCAACGTCACCTCGACCAATAAAAGAGCCAAACATCTCTAGGAGAAAATAAGCCCTGTTTGGAGGGAATAATTGACCGCCTCCTACTGTGAGTTATCATCGCAATTCTCCACAGACAGATCAATGCAAACCCATTCATCAAAAAGGCCGTGCGTGTACGTGTGAGAGTGTGTGTGTTTGAGTGCACCTACTTGTGGACTTCCCCAACAACATGAACTCTAAATCCTCACGCGTCCACCCACAGCTGTCCGCTCGCTCTTGTGTTAGATGATCGATCACCAGAGGAGCTCCTGGTCGGGTTTTTAATTTCAAGGGAGTTCCGAGCGATCGATGTGAAAGCTGGCTGAGGAGGAGGAAGAACAGGATGAAGATGACCTTTACATGTAGTCATAAAACTGGTTAAGCCTCCTGTGACAAGACTTTATAGATATGCAGGACAAAGTCAGTGACTTTCTGTGTATTGTTTTAATGGATTATTTCATTAAAAGCGGCTTGAAATGGATTTCAACAAAGCTGGTTGTCTCCTAAATGGAAGGATTGTAGCCATTAGCATTAGCCATTAGGGCCGTCACTTAATCTGCCTATAATGAAGGAAGATAGGCCGACTGCACCATCTGTAAATAAGCAAAATGAAAGACAAAAACTGAGAAAACTAAGAAGCAGCTCCAGATTGATGATAATAACTTTGAACTACAACAGCAGTAATGTGATGCAACTTTTTCAGCACCACATTAAAGGAAAACCATGAATAAAGTTTAGGCTATCCTTAAATAGCTCAGTGCTTTTGTCAAAATGAAAAAAAAACGTACTATGAAGAGCAGATGGTTGTTACAGAAATAGCTCTAATAAAGGACTCTGGAGAACTAACCGTAATCATATCAATCCACAGAATTCAGTCTAGACAATGTGACGTCGGCCTGTTTACTATGGGAATGTCACAGTACTCTGCCTGCTGGCCACGCCCACCTCATCAAGCTCAATTCAGCTCACCTGTGCACACAGCTGCTCCTCATCAGCAATGAAGAGTGTATGCGAGCTTCTCCTGCTCACCAACACTTTGCCAGGCTGTTCTTTTACTTTCAAAAGTTTCCAGCATTCTCCCGTCCCGTGCATTGATTACCTGGAATAGATTACCTGCAGCCTTCTGTCTCTGACCTCGAGTTCTGTATCTTGTCTGCTCCTCTCCTGGGCTGTTTGACATTTCCAAGTGTCAGTCTAACATTTTGAGTATTCAAGTATACCTACCTGTTGATTCTTTTGGTTCAGTGGCTGCTTAAGAGTGGCCACGCTTTCCACTGAGTGTGGATACCATGGTCAATAATCACGGACTGCTTTCCGAGTTCCAAACCTGGTGCCTCCTCGATCCCGTCCTAAGTCTGTTGCCCCCACGATACAGTTTCCCTGTTTTGAACTTTTGTGTAAGAATGTGTCTGCCAGCTCTGAGCCTCACTCATCTCTTTCCAGGTCAGATCAGCCAGAGCTCCTGAACTATTACAAAGACTATTCCATCTTCTAGCCTAAAGACCGAGCTGAACCTTGCTGTTAATGCTTTGACTGGTACAGAGTCACACAGGAAACTGATTAAAAATCCTTACCTGCAAATCTTGTATTTTTGTGTGATGCATTTGGGTTCTAAAGAACCTACCATTACAGGGAACAAAGAGGACATTTACAAAAAGTTTAAAGGTTCTAAAACGGTACCCTATGACAGTGAAAAGTTGTTGTTGCCATCAAATTTGAAATGTGTTTAACAAAAAAAGAATCACATTCCTC
>NC_089204.1:24768234-24773234 GCF_963930695.1 Labrus bergylta
TTCTGCAAGCAACTTATCCCATTTCAGATATAAATAATGCATATGTAATGTGAGATAAGCATGTGTGTTTGGATGTGTGTGTGTGTGTGTGTGTGTGTGTGTGTGTGTGTGTGTGTGTGTGTGTGTGTGTTATGCTGTCTCCCTTCATGCGTGTGTAGCACAGAATGCACTGGGCTTTGTGACTCGTGACTCCGGGACTTTGCTTAATCTGTGAAACACAAAAGGAGGAAAGAGGGGTGAGCTTTTACATTATTAAACACACACACACACACAAACACACTTCTATATGCCTCTGCTGACACGTGCACGGCCTTCTGCGCGCTTGTTTGTGTTTTTGCGACTTAGAGACGTAACGACGAGGCTCAGAGCTCCACAGTTTAAACATCGCCTCCACTCCCTCCTTGTCTCATATCTACAAGAAAATTCCCCTCAGACGCAGACGGCCCCAAATCTGTCTCTTCACTTATTTCTCCGACTTCTTTCAGCGCACGGGGGACACACGGTATACCCACATGAACCCACTTACTCCTTCCCTCCCACCCACAAAGGTCACTCATAGTGCCAAACTCCCAGACTTATGACATCTCATGCTTAATTCATGAGTCCAAATAAGAGCGCCTGAAATAATCATGAACAGGGGCCATATTCACAAAGCCATGTGAAGCTAAAAGGTGGTCCTAATTGGCACATTTAGGGAACAAATTCTAAAAGTAATGTGTTTTTCACTCCTGATTTTTAAAAGCCTCTGTAAAAGCAGTTCTCCAAGCAGAAAAAAAAACCATTATCCAGAAGAGTTAGAGGGAGGTCTGGTGAGGATAAAACAGATATTTTCTTTGACATATAAAAATGCTTTAATCCATCACAATGCCTGTTACCCTGCAGCAATTATGTGATCCCTTTTAAAATCATTACAGAACATCAATCCGGCTGAGGCTGGTGGAGAAAAACACAATTCCACCGTTGTTGTCGTCAGCACGTTGCATCTCTTTTAGTTTTGACTGGCAGTGTGGTAAGTACTGCAATCGTGGCTTCTCCACCAGCTACTTAAAAACACCCTACAAATACCTCTGCCTCTTCTTTCCTTAAAAAAAAAAAAAAAACTTCACTGTGAATCGTTTCTTTAAGGAAACTCCTCCAGACTCCAAGAAACTTCTCTAACTTCTTCTTTTTTAAGAAAGCAGGGAGGGATTATTTTTAGCGGTAAGATAAAACACTGAGTGAAGAGCGACCTCAAGCACATTAGAAAGCTGTTTTTGAGCCGTGGATCGTGCAAACAGGATTAATGTCACAAGGAGGTGATTTACAAGCTTTAATTCCGTGTCCTACGAGCGTAAGTTGGTGGGAGAATTTGTTCCGCTGTGTCTTGTTTTAGGGGGCTTCTTATTTTGTGTATGCAGAAAGAAATCCTTAAAGAAGGCAATGATTGTGATTATGTAAAGTAACTATACGTCAGTTTGTACATCTGCATAAGTCAATTTTAAATTCAGTTACCTGCACATCTTCATCCTTTAAGTTGATCATTATCTGTCATGATGTTAGCATGTATTTCATTTGTATTTTATTTGATTTTAAAGCTCCAGTGAGGTTTTTTTTTTTTACTGGTCATGAAACTGACTTAAATTAAAATAGATTCCTCTTTGTGAGCGATAGAGAGACGATCAGCAAGAGGACGATGATTTGTAGTTTATTGTGGATGTCTGTAAACACTTCTGCAAGGTCAAAAACATCACGATACAGAAACAGCCTTTGTTTACATTTTTCAAGGCAAAGAGTCACAGTGAGTGATATATGTGACTGTTACAGGAAAGTAGGATGAGATTTTAAATGGTAAATGGACTTGGACATAGAGCGGTTTTCTAAGCACTTGTACACTACTTTTCACGTTCACCCATTCACACACTGATGGCAGAGGCTGCTGTGTAAAGCGCCCAATAGTACTATCCCATTCAAACACATTCACACTCTGCCGGCGTTACAGTGGGAACAATTTTGGGTTCAGTGTCTTCTCAAAGGACACTTTGGCATGTGGCTGCCCCTGGGATCGAACCCCCGACCGTCCAGTTGATGAAAACACACTACATACATGTACAGGACAAAAATATGAAATTCATTGCTTTGTCCACAGACGGCGCCAAAATCAACAATAACCTAAATTTCCTCACAAGTACAAACCTGTTAAAATTTGTAGGTGTACGTACTTAACATGTGTATTTATGAAAATATTAATTTATTATGTCTTCTAGATTTCTTTTCTTGTTGTAAATGTTCTTTTATATCTTTGTCTTTGACAATGTAAGGTAATTAAAAACAGCATGAAAAGATTAAAAACTAAGAATAAAACAAATATTCAATGATGGCTGTCAAAAACATTTTTACTTTAGGTTTAGACATCACATCAATCCACTGAAAGTCCAGACCATTAAAGCTGCTCTTTAGGTTTTTTAGCTATAGAAACCAAATTAGGGTCCACAATTTGCTCCAATGAAAACACAAGAAGTTGTGGACTGAATCCTTCAAGTGTTTATTTGCACATCATTTTCTAGTAATAGATTTTTATAGCTTCATCAATCTCATTAACACTGAGCCGCCCGCTGCCTCTCTGCACTGAGGTCCTCCAACTGTTCTTCTATTTATATTATGTACACATCACACTCCTTCCCTGTGTGTGCTTGTGACTATTTTTTCTGTCATATTGTCTCTGGATCTTCTGCTTTTACTCTACATGATTTAACCTACAATATGACAGTACCCTCCCAGTCGTGTTTACCATGGAGCATGAAACATCCACAGGGACTTGATTACAGCAAATCACATTCGTAATTACCCCAGACATTTAAATAATGGGGCTGATTAAGGAACATTAGAGAGCACTGGGGAACGCTGCTCATCATAAACGGAGAGGAAGATGATATAAAGCAGGATGCGCGTGTGAATATGAAAACCATGCAGATTCTTCAAAGGACCTGCTGCTTCGTGCTTCTTATTTGCTGTTGGGATAGACAACAAAAACATCAAATGAAGCCACCTTATTGTGAAGAATCAAAGAACTTATAAGTGAAAAAATATTCAAATAGAGAAAAAAAAACAAAAAAAAACGATGAGACGAGAGCTACAAGTGTCGTTATAGGCAGTGCTATCTCTGAGTTTGGCTGAAATTGAGAAAAGAAAATGCTTGAATACTTAAAACTAAGAAAAATGCATTGATTATATTTGAATAAATATGAATGAAATTGAGTTTAAATAAAATAATAAAAGCAATCATAAAAATGTATGCACACAGGGACCAAAAGCTTTACCTTCTATCAATTTGACTCCAAATCTGTTAATCTAAACTGCAAGCTGTGTTATCTGAGGCCTCCAGAAATTGAAAAGAGGAAATGCCTGAAAGTCTGATATGGACCGCCCACTCTCCTATTAAAAATACAAAACTCTGCTCTGGTTCAGATCCTGTCTGTGTGCATTTATTATGACCACCCCAAACATGCACACACATTCCCAAACGCTCTCGCTCTGCCACATTCTGCAGCACTTTAACCCGCGGCTCAGAAGCCCTTCATAAATTATTCTGTGTCCATTCTCACCATGCCAGCTCGCTGGAACGCTGAACTCTAATAGCAGCCAGGAGCTTGCCCAGTGCTCCACGATGGCAGCTTAACCCCACCCAGTCCACCGCTGCCAAATGAAGGGTACAGAACGGCGGCCCGAGAGACAAAGGCGAGTACTCCAGACAGCATGCGAAACAACCTTCAGGACATGCCCAAAGCCATCTGAAGAAGTGGGTTTATTTTGTCACCTCACTGAAGCTGAGTGGATGAATTCATAAAAGAGATTCTGTCTTCATGAGGATATATATCATTTCAGTCTTTAGACTAGTTCTTGAAAGGTCATTATTTTTCTCTTTGCTAATACTCCCACTGACAAAAGGTATTCTTATTTTCCTTGTGCACATTTCCGCGTGTGTGTTTGAGTGTGTGTTGTATTTTGATAAATCTGTAAAGGGAGTGAAAATAATGGGGGGAAATTGTCAAGTAGATTATTTCAATTCGTGCTTTTTGCGCGCACTGAAAAATAACCCAATTATTTCCAAGGTTCCACTGACTTTCTGTCTTTTTTTTTTTTTCTCTCACAGGCCCAGACTGAAGGCAAGCCCCCCCCCCCCTCCAGTGTAGCAAAATAAACCTACAACAGAGCAGAGATTAGCTATCAGGATGAGAGGGCCAGGAGTTTAATCATTCAAAGCTCTTTAATGAAGGTAAATCTTGATTTTCAATTGTCTTGAATATTCAAACTTTGTACAAACTTCCCTGACATTTAGGGGTGTTTAATATGCATGTTGTTTTTTCTTCCATTTCTCAAGACACTTCAACAGCCTGTGTAGTTCTGCAGAGGAGCACAATTTACTTATTTTGGTGACTTTGGTGTTGAAGAACCAAACTTTTCAAACAACTATGTCAAAAAACACAATACATGCAATTTGATCTTGCCTTAAAGTCAGTCAAAAAACAGCACAAGGGCTAATTTGTTGTTAGACATGGCTGAATATTTTTATCGCTATTTCCAATACAATCTCTTATCTCTTTCATAAACATTTAAAAAAAAAAGGGCTTTCCCCAAATACAACTCTACTGTGTTAATATTAGGGATACACTGTAAAAAAGGATTAGTAGAAGTAGCATCACGTTGTCGTCTCCCATTGGTTTATGGTTTCTGTTCTAAAGGCCTTGAGTTTGGCTAATATAATTTTTCTGGAGCAAGAAGTGACAATTTATGGAAAAATAACATTTGGTGTAAGATTTCCCAGGTTCACATCCTAGATGAGCCCCTATTTATGTTACAACTCGACTCATAAGGGAAAGGAAGCAACATAAAAAAAATCTCTGGGAATTCACATTGCATTATGGCGTAGCAGTACTACACAGCACAAGACAACAGGAGGTCCACATACACAGTCAGACACACACACACACACACACACACACACACACACACACACACAGACA
>NC_089204.1:28030734-28165734 GCF_963930695.1 Labrus bergylta
AAAACGTCACTTCTGTTTGATTGTAAATAAATTACTATAATCTTTTATTTGATCCCTCTTTAGGGGGCTTCAATCCTCTCCTCTCTGTCCAAAATCCATGCAGCGATCATCAGTTCCCAACCAAAAACAATACTGAATATTTTTGCATATTTTTAAAATGTGATGTATTGTAACAGGTTGGATATTCAGCGCACAGAACGGAGCAGTATAATCTCGCATTATTCCTCAAATTGGAGGAACATAAGAGTACGCTGATGTGACTGTCATGGGCTGTCAAGCAGGAAATATCCCGAGTGCATCCCTCAGGAGGCCCACACGAGCTTCACTGAAACTCATCCTCGCTAAATATGAAATAATGTCTGGCAAATTAACACAACTTTCAAGCCCGGAAAAAACCTGATTAAGAGGCATTTCCCAGCTATGAAAGATTAAGTGACTAAAATCATGTGAAAATATCAGCAGATCAAAGGCAGAGCTTTAGTTTGACGGAAGCTGAGACTGTCAGTTGTGGATGAGCCAATGGAGAAGGAAGAAAGTGAAACTCTTGCCCAAAAAACTCCAGTGGAAAAGATTATTCTCAGAGGGTATGAATCGGGGTATTTTTAGAAGATAGAAGATTATCAAAAGCAAAAAGACTGATTACATCAAAAGCAAAAAGAAAGGGCTGAGTGTGAAAGAAGTTATAGAGAAATATGTTGTCGGCCTCACAAACAACATTAACCAAACTTCCCTCTTGACAGATCCTTCTGTCATGATTTGCAAGTTTATTCTAAAAAAAAAAAAAAAACAGATTTATTTATGAAGTCAGCATACTGTACTGCTACAGTGACAAATGTGTTTACTTCTACCTCCGTCTGATAGTTATCTCCCGGGTTTCCCTCCAAAGAACTTTGTTTATTTCCTCTGGTGAACCTAAGGAGGAAGCGTTCTTTCATCTTCTGTCAAGTCTTTGTTGTGGCGCACATTACGCCGGCCCGCTTTGTATCGTAGCATTGTTAGCATACATCACGCTGCCTGTCAAAACAAAGCGGCGCTGCTCTGTTTGTGACGCTGTTTATTGAAGATGAGAGAGCGAAAGGCTCGCTTTGGAAATACTGATGGAGGTTACGTTCATATTGAAATTAGTGGATGTGTTTCAGGAACCTGTAGGCAGCTTAAGGCAGGACCTGTAGAGGTAGTTTGACCCAATCAAGTGTGTTTTTTTTTCACATAAGGCAGGAAAAGTCCAAAACTAAAAGACAAAAACCTTTAAAATTCAAATTCAAGAAACTCCAAATGATTCTCTCCCTCACAGTGGACAAACTGAAAGTCTGTTTAATGCATTAACACATAAATTAAAAAGTTATTTTTACATCGTTACATGATGTCAACTTCAGGGCCTGTTTCCTCAGACAGCACTTTTTGTGCTTCAGAGCGCATCTCACCAGCGCATATTGTTGCTAGGTTACGGTAGTTAACATCTGCTTTCCTCTGTAATGTCCGTTAGGTGTGTTTAAGATATCTCTGTGTGCTAAATGTTTGCTTTAATTCAGAGAAATATCCCCAAGATGACATGAAAGCGACGTAAAGGAGTCATGTCCTAACATCAGCTCTACTCCTGGAAAGACGAGTCAGACAAGAGTCTCCTCCACCATTGTTGTTGAAGAAGCTGATGTTGTAAGTACCCCCCCCCCCGGTCTTGATTCTGATTGGCTGCTGAGGGAGAAGTGACAATGACGTGTGAGGCACTGTTCCAAAAGCTGTTTAAAACTAAAACAGCTGTGAGTGCAGCGACAAAACAAAACAGCTGATGATGAGGGTGTTGTTGTGCTCAAGGTGAAAACATGAAACTACATCGGTTTTGAAAACAAGCGCTGCAGTGCAAAAGACGCTGTTTGTGGACACAGGCCCTCAGTGGACACTTTTGTTACTTCTTTAAAATTCTGAATATTAAAAAAAAAAATTATAAGAAATGTCCTTTTGCAAGTAAAAAATAAAAAACATTGAAAAATCTTCCTACATTATGTCATGATTCATGCCTGAAAGCGTTGATGGGCTTCAGCAGCTACCTGATCCTGATCCTCCTGCAGGTAATTAATGACTCGACTGCTGAAACCTCAGCTCGTCCCTGCAGCTACGTTTAGGATCCCATGATAAGTGGTCCGGTCTTTGAGCTGATTGATGGAGAGTGAATTTTGTGTCTCAGTCCTGTATAACACCTCTGTTGTATTTTCCTCCTCGCCTGCAAAGTGACCTTCCACTGTCCTTTGGACTTTGTTTTACTGTCTATCTGTCGATCTGCCGAGATAAACTCAACGGGGGCATCTTGTCATGACCTCTGAAAAGGCTCCTTGAAGAATAGATCCAACAACAACAAACAGATCGAGAAGATGCAGGACAAAAAAAATGTTTTGCTTACAGATATTAAATGATTTTAAGAAAATTCATTTTCATAAAAAGAGAAACTAAGAAGATATTTACACTCATTAAAGTCTACATTTAGCTAAATGAAGCAAGCACTGTGGCTTAAAGTTGACCTAATCAGCTGATCCCCATTTTAAAACTCATATATAGTGTAACAATACTGGAGGGTAGTGTTCGCAAAGGTAAGCGTATGTTGGAGTAATCCCAGGATCAGTCTGCAGAGGGCACTAAACGTCTTGTTCTGTAAATAATGTGTCAGTTCCCTGATATGAAACTAAGAATTTCCCATGTCGTCTTCAAGTCTCTACTTAAGCCGTTGAAACCTCTCACATAGGCTCTCTTCTCCCAGTGCTGGAGAACAGCCCTCCCCTGGCAGCCCTGCAGCGTTCTGCTCCCCGGGAAGGCTTCCAGAGAGCTGGCCAATCAGAAGAAAGTGGGCCAGTGGGGAGGGGGGCCTTAAAGAGACAGTAGCTTAAATGAACCGTTTCAGGCAGATGCTGAAATTATGTTTTTACTGACGCCAATGTCAGATAGATAAGGAGTTTTAAGAGCTGTAAATCATGCAAAGCTGCTCTATAGCTTTCACAGGCTGACGACAAAGGTGAAATTAATTAAAATATGGGATCTTTAAGCATTTTTATTCAAGATACTTTAAATCCTGAGATTATTTGTCATTTAAACATGGATGCTGAAACTCTACTTCCCTTTCTGTAGGTCCTACTGCTTCATCAGTAGTTTGACTTGATGCTCTATAACTCCTTCTTTTAGCTCGCATATAGCATTTCGCAGAGCTTGCATAAAACTGTGCCTTAATTATTTGTCTCCTAGTTCGTTGGGGGAAAAGATGATTGGCAATAAACAAGACACTGTCCCCTGGAACACCAATTAAACCCCCTCTTAGTGTTTGTGATCCAACAGATTCCTCCAATTTAAAGTCTAATCTTTAAAAGAGCCGACTTAATATCAGCAACAGAACAAAAACTGCAGATGAGTTGGCATTATTTAGCTCAGGTTCAAACTCCTGACTCATAATTTACTGCAGTCCAAACAACATCAGCAACAAGCAGTCTCTCTCCAAACTCGACATAACTCACAGCGTTACCTGAAACACAGTGAGGATACTGAATGTGAGCACGACTGTGATTCAGTCACAGCATTTGATTTCAGATTCTGCCAGCAGTGCGGACATTCAGCACAACATCAGGTGTGATATTTCTTTAATGAGGCTGTATAACCCTATGGTGTGGTTTCATTACATTCCTAACATAATGGATTTGATTATTAGCCATAATGTCATAACTATCCTATCACGGAGAGAGCTGGTGGCTCAGTGGTTAGTGTGCGCATCACATGCATGGAGGAGATGGTCCTCCAAGCGGGCGACCCAGATCCGACCTGTGGCTCCTTTCCCGCATGTCATTCCCCTCTCTCTCTGTCAATTCAATTCAAATAGCTTTATTGGCATGAATGTGTAAAATATATTGCCAAAGCATATAATAACAAATAATACAATAATAATAATGAAAAGTAATTATTAGCAATTAAATATTTTTATAACAATGAAAAAAAATAACTAAAAAATTAATAATAATAATTTAAAAAAAAGAGAAAATAAATAAAATGAATCACTCTGATTTCCAACTCCACTGTCCTATCTCTCCATTAAAGACACAAAAAGCCCAAAAATAAATCTTAAATTTTAAAAAAAAAAACTATCCTAGCCCCTTACTTTGACATCTCTCCATGAACGCATGTCCACAGGTCCTGTTTGTGCATGTGTGTGAGTGTAAACCAGAATTTCCCCTCATGGATTAATACATTATGTAAAAAAACAAAGATAAAATAACTTAATCTCACAGAAATAAAGACTAAAGAAATCAAAATAAGAAACAGAACAGGAACGACATCGAAATAATCAAACAGCTGGAGCTTCTGCAAAGAAGGACAGAGTGTATGAAGTTCCTGCCTCTTCTTTATCGGTTAACCCACAACTGGGATGACTCAAATCATACCGACGTCAACCAGCAGGGGGAGCGTGTCACACAGCCGGAGCTCCAAGGTCAACATCGGAAGGAGACACAGCAAGAAACGAGCCACTTGAGAGAAACAGCCATAACAGTAAAGTTGAGTGTTCATATATCAGGATTTTTTTTGTTTCCACCAATTAAGCTTTTAATTTAGCTTTTTTAAGGTGCGTCTTTGTCTTTATAACGTAACCTTTGACTAACATTACTTTTTATGGTCACACTCCCCTGTGCCTCAACATCTCTATTAGTTGTGTTGTAACAGTTTTATGGAGCTTCAGGTGAAAAACTGTAATCAGTTTTATGCCAGCGTCTGTGATGGAAGATATTTGGCTCAGGACTCGGTCCGGGACTGTGCTTTACAATCCCCGGGGCTGGGCGGCACTTGGAGTTGGAGGCCGTAAGTCTGCCTCCTGCTGACAGATAAAGTGGGCAGGTAGTAAATAATAAGCAGCAGTAGAAGACCTTGGAGGTGGCCCCCTGAACTAATTTAATGTCCCATCTTCTGAATTTAAATTAGACCGTAATCCACAGCTGCTTTTTCAAATCACAAAAATAAAAAACGTGCTCTCGGTGCAGCTGTACTTCAGGGTTACAGCGTTTTGTTTTGTTTTTTGCGGGGGCTGGTGGTCACCTCTGTGCTGCCCGCTCTGCAGAAACAAAGCAAGATCCTCCATCAAAGATTTTAGATTCTTCAGAAAGACTCTTGCACTATTAAATATTAATGAGACGAGGCTTTCTTTCAATAACTATAAAAAACGACTTTGTCATCAGTCTCTGTCATTTCTCAGACGAGGGCTCACTTTCACTTTGGAGAGATGAGGAACTAGGGCGTATTGATTTCCATCTGAAATCTGTAGGAGAGAAGTAGAAATCAATAACAGGGTTTGTATCCAGGCTGGCAACATTCAGAATAAAGAGTAAGTGGCACCAGCCAGACGTCCAGCTGAAAGAGAGACAATGACAAGGGGACGGAAATAATCTGTCGCCTTCTGTCCGCTTCACTTCAACGTGCTAACTCAACAAAGCACTTTATTTGGTTTTCTCCAGGGAAGGAAGAACTGTAGCTACTCATTTAACTTCCTGCAAACCAGCAGAAACTGTGTCCTTCTTTTGCATGCAGGTGTGTTTCTGCACGTCTAGAGTCATAAATAAAATCTATATTAATCTTCAGTAATCTTCTCTGAACCCACAAAGTGGAGCATGACCTCAGAAACAAGACGATGCTAAAAAGACACCTAAGCTTGCTCACTGACAGCTGCAGATGAGCGAGCTGATGTATTCATCATGTGCTTAAGGAAAATGTCTCAACTGGAGGTGCAGTAAAGACAGAGACAAAGTCTAAACCAAAACCAGACAGCTTGAGGACTGATACTGGTCCAAGACTTTCAGAGATGGAGGCAGATTCAAGACCAACCCCAGACAAGTTTAAGTACCCACACTGCAAAACACACAATATTAATTGTAACATGCAAATTAGAGGAACTTCTCAAACTGACCTAAAAACAGACAAAAAAAACAGTTTTTAAAAGAAATTCTCCTGCATTTGATGTTTTGTCTGAAAAGAGAACTTGAGTCCTCAGTCAGGACTTTGGCGTCCATGTTTCTGTTTAACGACCGACACCTTACTGAGTTTACCACTTGAACCCTCAGCACGTCAAGAAGAGCTTGTAAAAAAACAAAGTAATGACTTCTACCTGCAGCCAGAATTTGCCAGGCAGGGAAAAACAACCTTAGTCAATTGCATTATGGGAATTGTAGGTTTGTTTTGATTATGATTATCCCCTATAGGTGCATATTGAGGTGAAAGTTGATATCTCATCGTCTGCTGCTGCTTCTTTTTTTTTTTTTTTTAATGCTTAGAGTCCCGCAGCTTTAAACAAGTGCAATTATCTCGACAGCCCCATTCTCCACGAGTGTTTAAGATTTAATCAGACAAATGTGCACACCTTAATTGCTTTTACCTGGATTCACCTTGTAATGTTACAAGAAGAACAGATGGTGTCTGTTATGCGTGGTATTCAGTTTATGTCTGAATTCAAATGAGCTTGAATGGCCGAGGAATATTATCAATACACTATGACATTAATACATGATTGTCCCAGTGACATTAAGCTTATTTAAAGCTGCTGGTACACAACATGTGCTGTATGCTTGTATTCTTAGTTCAGTTTTGTTATCGGTTCTAGTCATGAGATATTTGTATTCTTTAGTCTGGAATTATCTGGGGAGAAACGAGATCTGCTGTCAGGAGCAGTGCTGGCCTTTGATGCCTGATGATACGACAGACAGTGGCATCTAATGGGGTTACAGCGATGTTTTTATGCAAAACAGGCAGGTCAGAGAAGGGTGAGAGTGGCGCAGAATGCATTTTTGAGCGTTCAGATGGCCCCGTGGGGAGACGGACGAGAGGACAGTTGATGTTAGTATCCCAAGCCACCTGCTGCCTGCTGTGTCCAGCGAGAATACCCTCCACTAATGAAATCTGACATACTGGAGATGACAGGCGCCATGACAAGCACTCTGCCGGGATACAGTGGAAGGGGGAGGGGTAATGTGAATTCTTATAAAGTTACCACACCTGTGCACCCCTGCGCCGCTGCTCCAAGGTGAGCGTGTGATGGAGGTGCTGGTGTTTTCTAAGCCGACAGGTGATACATCATTCAGCAGCGGGTTCCGCGGAGGTGTGCTCTCAGCAGAATAATGACAGGTGTGATGACAGTCGCACATCTGAATAATCGTGTGGCATTAATTTTTTGAATGCTGAAAAGACCTTGACCTGATGTAGTTTATACCTCGTAGAGAAGAGGTTAAATTCATCCTCAAAACGACAGTGATAAAAAAGAATTGACTGCAGTGTGTTTGTGCACCTGTGTGTGTGTGTGTGTGTGTGTGTGTGTGTCTGTGTGTGCGCGCGCAGAGAGAAATGAAGTGCAAGAATGTGTGTCTGATGTCGCTGTTTTTACATGTTTTCAATTGTGTTGTCATGTCGACTCTAATTAATTCACAGTTGGGGAGTCTGTCTGGCTGAATCATTTATCTCCTCTGTTCAGTCGCTATCTTGATTTTGTCTCTGCATGCAACTCGTGGGCATGACAGACCTGACGTTTCATCAGATATCTGTCTGCAGTTTTTTTTTGTTGCAGTCAGCAAGTTAATTATCATCCGACGTAAACAAATTAAATCTAAAAAAGGTTGTACAAAAGATCGAGGCTTGTCCTGTATTTATTAAGAATGTCTGCTATGTCAAAGTACAAGTTGCTTCCATCTTGAGAATTTGTAAATATGTGATACTCCATAAACTTGCATTAAGGCTGCCACAGCTTTATTTCAGTTTGTGTACTAGGTTGAGATTTGAGGCCATGGCTCATGCCTGACCTTACAGATGGCTCTATAGCCGCCATAAACAGACCACCTGCTGGTGAAGACACATATAGTGATCTGAGGTCGTTTTCTGGGGGTGCAGCTCTCGACCTGCTGGTGACCGGAAACAGATGACTTTCAGCCTGTTTGACCTTGATCTGAGACTGGCTGGCCCTCATGGTTATATCCGATTCTGTGTTGATCCCAGATGAACACACCACACTCAAGTTTCCTGCCATGCTCTCAGTGACTTCCATTCAAGCTCACATATCAGCAGAGGTGAAGAAGCTTTGACTGGAGGATAAACAAAGACTGTTTTCCAGCACTTGGTCCACTGGCCCGAAAGTACCTGTAGCCCCTCTCTCTATTTCTCTCTCCCTTTTTGGCTCCCAAGGGTTAGGGGAGTACAGTGAATAAGTACAGGAATGTAATTGAATTAGTATTAAAGAAAACAATTCTACAATTCACTTAGCAGACGCTTTTAATCCAAAGCGACGTACATCAGAGAGTAAGAACAACACAAGCAAGGATCTAGAAAAAAAGGAACAATGTCAGTAAGAGCAAACGATCAGCTTTGAGTCTGATTGGACACACAGGTGCTGACAGGAAGTGACCAGAGGCAAAGCACAACATTGAGGGCAGTTCTTGAGAGCTCTAATCAGTATAGAAACCATCTTATAAGTCGTCGTTATCAAACAAAAACCATCGTCATTACCATCATCATCATCAATAATATGGAGACCATCATCATTAAGTTAGTAGGTATTCATGAAAGAGCTGGGTCTTTAGCTTTTTCTTAAAGGTGCAGAGGGACTCTGCAGATCACATGGAGTTTGGAAGTTCATTCCACCACCGGGGGGCGACAGAGGAGAAGAGTCTAGTCAGCATCTTAAGACCCTGTTGTGAAGGTTGGATCAGAAAACATACAGACAGACATACGAGGGATCGGTAGGTCAGACTTTTAAAAATCTGAATAAAGAAATTGCAATTGGTGAGTCTCTGCTTGTTGCACAGGACACAACTACAGCCCTCTAACAGCAGTTGACTGTGTGATGTTTAATTGGGCCTGGTACACTGTATCTAAATCTCATAATGGTTTCATGAGCTGCACAGCTGATGAGCGTTCTCTGCAGAGCGCTTCAGGAACCAGACAATGGAAATTTTAGAGTTTGCACATAGGATTATTAAAAATGCAATGAAATAATGATTAATGCTTTCAAAGTAGAGCTTGAACAGAAGTGACATTTTTACAGAGGAGTGAAGACATCTGAGACAAGTGATGCCGTTTGAATCTGGGCCAAATCTGGCATATGATTGTGTCTGTTACATTATCAGATGTCATAACACAACACAGAATGACTTTTGGGGACACAAAGCTGATGCAACAACTGCAAACAAAAACGATCATTTGTCAGGAAACATCCTACCAGCAGCAGAGTTTTGTAGGTCCACTGTGTTGTTTCATGTGTGGAGGAAGTCTAGACTGTGTTTTTATTCATTTATTTAATTGTCTTTGTCTTCTTCTCCCATGCATGCTTAAGATTCATGCCTTTGTTAGATTTCTTACCCCTCTTACTTCATTCTATTTGAAACCTCTGCTGCAGGCTGCAGTGTGCTTGAAGTGCTGAGTGCTCTTGCACCGTGGTGTGTTCATGTGCAGCGGGACCGACTTCAGAGTCACATGTAATAGTAATGGATACTACCGGAGGAAGTTAAACAAATTCAACAGAAAATTCACTCAGTGTTTGACCGACTTCTGAGGATGTCCAGCAGCTGACGCAGGAGAGGTAGCATTGTAAAAACTATGCACAAGCAGCTGAAGGCATCTAAAGACATATAGGGCTTTCACACTTGCAGAAAACTCCTGATATTGGCCGGAGGAGCTGCATGAGTGAACGCAAACAGCTGAATTTTTCACTGGAACTTAACCCAGAGTTTCTCCTGCTAGCCTCCTAGTAATTTTTCCACAGCAAGTCCGAGTGAGCCAATGAGAACGCAGCAGGATAGCAGGAGAATTCACCTCAAGCCAGTATGGAGAGGGTAGTGATGTGTATTTCCTGTGTCTGCTGCACACTGCTAAGTGTATGCACGAGACCGCTACGATCTGAGACCCCCCCCCCCATGTCTGAGTTGCATATGTGAACAGCCAGGTCAGGATAAAATTCAGAGTAGACCTCCTGATATTATATAGATATTTCCAGGAGTGCAGACGTGAAAACAGCTAAACAGAAACTGATTAACCGATTATAAACACAGTTGATAATTAGATTTTGATTTTCCTTACCAGAGTCGCAGTCTCACATACTCAGGCACTCAAGTGTAGTTAGTTAAGTTCTGATTATCGTAAAGAGCTTCTCCAGGCACAATTAGGCTGAGTCAGCACATTCTCTCTCCTAACTCCTAAAACACAGCAGCTTAGTCAGCCGCCCATGGTGTTGAAATATGAAATTATAGGTACCATCTTTTTCTTTTTTAAGATTTATTTTCAGGCTTTTTATTGGACAGCCAGGATAGTGGATTGAGTCGGAAATCTGGAAGAGAGAGAGGGGGGGGGGGAAGGAACCACATGTAAGATATGAACCTGGGTCACCTGCTTCAAAGACTGTAGCCTCTGAGCAGGGGCGGTCAAACTAATCTCATGCCCCAGCACCATCTTTTTAAAAAAAACAATGCTATGTAACAATGTTTTGATAACCTTAGGAGACTTTTCAGATTTCTCAGTCATACATTTACTTGTTCTCTAAAGCAACATCCTTTCTCTACTGCCGATCAACTAATTTTGCAAACCTCTAGCTGAGTTGTCTCTTTTACATCTGTTCATTTTGAGCCATTATTTACTTCAGTTGGTAATATTGCACTTTGGATATCATGATCAATCATTTCCGTCAATATGGGGACCAGGGAGGGAACACTTGTGTGCAGCATAACGTTTTATGGCCCTGCTGTATTGTTGTTTTGTCCTGCAGTAAATGGACATGTTTGGTGTCTGTGTGTGAGTGAGTGCTCTGTCTGTCCTGGAAATCTATGTTTTCTTGTTTGTTCCATGTGGTTGTGTGAGAGTCCTCTGTCAGTTGTGTGGGTCTTTGTTGCCGGTCTGCAGGGGGAGCTCAGTGAGTGGCTGGAGGAGTGGATTCGACTGGAGGGGCTGGATTAGTCCACGCTCAGCAACACCAGCTTTCACAGAGAGCCGGCCTTCACCCAATCGGTGGCATTCTTTACTGACAGAAGCAGCTCGATTCTGTCCTCGGCTCCAAACCTTTTGTGTATTTCCAAACTCTTAATTAATATAACCTCGAAATAATTTTCATGATTTCTCATAATTCTTTTGTTTGAGAAGCAGTAGGGATGAACCTCTAATGTTATTTTGTACACATTTACTCCTG
This sequence comes from Labrus bergylta, assembly GCF_963930695.1. NCBI lineage: Eukaryota > Metazoa > Chordata > Actinopteri > Labriformes > Labridae > Labrus > Labrus bergylta. The sequence continues at coordinate 28,041,908 of NC_089204.1, forward strand.
TTGTTGGTTTAAAGGTCTCATAATGTGCAAAATCCACTTCACCATGTTCCTCTAACTCTAACATGTGTCTCTAGTCTGTCTACAAACCCCCCAATGATGAGCAAAGTCCATCCTCTCCATCTTTTCCCTGCTCCACTTTTCAGAAAATGTGTGCTCAAACAGGCCGTTTAGAGATTTTCCCTTCATGACATCACAAAGGGCAGTAGCCCCTCCCCCAGGTGGGTGACACTCCCACAGCTAGGTGTTTGTTCTGCCCTCTGAGTCTGCCTTCTCACCGTAAGCAATAGGACAATAGGAGCGAGAAAGCCCGAGTACACCCCAAGCCCTTCCAGAGAGGGGGCGTGGTCAGACACCACTCATTTACATATTTAAAGATACAGACACAGAAACAGCCTGTTCTGAGCAGGGCTGAAATAGAGGGGTTTATAGACATGATCAAATACAGGATCAGAGTGGATTTAGAACAAGAAACTTCACACACATGTTTTGGGGAGCTCTGAGACTTATTTAAACTTTTTGCAAATGAGGATAATATGTGACCTTTAAATTAGGGAGGAAGATGAAGTCATTTGTTCTATTCAGGGTAATTAGAACTATTTTCGTTTGCTATTTAGGCTGCTCATCTGACTCTGACCTAAAGCAGGTGTATCCGTCTCTCCTCTGCCCACAACCTGTTAAATAAGAGACCTTTGCAGCTATGATACACTGTAGATTTGCTGTTAAGTCAACACACACATATATATATATATATATATATATATAAAAACAGCACGGAAGAGGAAACATAGCTCGAAGAGAAGAACAGTTCACATCCATCTTCTGTGCTGATGGGAGGAGGTGTGTGGGCCCGTGTATTTGCTAACCGAGGCTACGTGGCATCAGAGACACATTCAATCATCATGGTGTGAATATAATGAGAATAGAAACTTCACGTCCGGCCTTTCATTGGAGAGTGACTCATGGGCTTCTGCGAAAACATCAGTTGTCTCTGTATGAAATAAAACACTCATTATATTTGATAATACAAAACCTGGCTTGATAATCTTCCATTTAAATTAACATCCTGAGTGCATTTATCACAATATAAAAACAAGCTCATAGCGAGTGCTCGAGTCATTCTTCCATGATGTGATTAGTGACATAAAGTATTGGGGAAGTTAATTTTGTGAATCTGGCAGCCGAAGAAGATCAATCGCACCTCTCCTCCACGTCGCTCCCTCGTTTCATATTCCACAACAGAAACATTGGAAACTAAAAACCCTTCTTGCTCATTTTAAAACTGTTTTCACTCCAGCTTCAGAAATTGCTTCATACATAATACATCAACTTTTTCGTTATTTATTCATAACAGCGGTTAGTATTGTTACAGATACAAGCTTTTAATGCAGTCCTCCGTCTCAAGCTTCCTTTCCCTTTTTTTTTTCTCTGTTGGATGTTGATTTATCTCTCTGAATTTAGACATCAAGCTTCCCTTTCTGATTAATGATGCATAGACCGTTTTTTTTTTTGTTGCTATATTAATGACTTCTACAACACAGACATTCAACCAGGATATACAGTAGTAGGAGGCATGCAGTTACATTGAAAACACCTGATTTAAAAGCAGTCAGTTTGGTGGTTCACATATTTGGATCAGATGCTAAGAGCTCAACATCTGCGACATGCATTGCCATGACATTTGGAGAACACACGCTTTATAGAGCTTGAATCCTTTTGACTTTCCAGTGACACCACAGTGTCAAAGGCGAAGGTGAACACAGACTCAAAGTTTCCTTCAAAGGCAATGAAAGGTCTTCAGGTACATAAAAACAATGAGAATTAAAGCAACAGTATGTACCAATTCAGTTTGATGGACTTTGGCGCCCTCTAAAGGTCTCTGCATGCACACACAAGACACACACTGATGTAACGCCTACACCTCGCAGACATCGAGCATTTGTTTCCAAACAGAGAGTGCTAAGCCAATGAAAAATGTGGACTGAGAAGATGCAGTAAAATTACCAGACTTTGTCCTAATATGACTCTGCTAGCTACTTCAGCACGTTGTTTGTAAACTGTTAGCATGTGGAGTATGTGTATTCATCTGTAACCATGATGTCTATAGGCTGTGGATAAACGGTTACACAGGAGAGGGTCATTTATTATGGGCGTTGAGATAAGATTTGAAAGGTTTCAAGCTCATAAAGCTAACTTGAATATCTTAACTTTTTGGTGTAAGATGAATTAAGAGCCTGTGTGCACTAACGGTGAATTGTGCGCCGACAGTGCTCGCGACCTCAGTTCTAGCGCGCTTCTCACCAGCGCTTACTGTGGCTAGGTTACGAAATGTAACCTCCACTTCCCTCATTTTAAAAAGCTCCATGTGCCTGATATTTGCTTTAAAAAATTTGAAATATCAGCAAAAAAACAACAACATGAAAACGATGTGAAGGAGTCTTGTCCTGGTATTAACTCTACACCTTCAAAAAGATGAGTCGGAACGGCGTCTCATCTCCGTTCAGTGAACGCCGGCCGGAAATGCTGAACTGCATTAGTTTTGTATTGAAGATGGGCGCTGCCAGTGCCAAAAAAAAAACACTGTCTGTTGACACAGGCCCTTATTTATTTATCTATAGGCAAACCTGATATAAAACTTGGGATAGATGCGTTTCTGCACCCGATAAAGCTTCTAAACAATAGACAACGATACCTCTTAGCCTCAGCGGTTGAATCAAACCGTACAGAGACGGTTTACCGGCTTCTTTATAATACTGAAGTGATTGTGTTTGAACTAGTGCCGTAAGCTCTTCTTGCAAGATGACGTCGGCCTGCTGCCAAAGTTACATACTGCAGTAAACAGGCAACCGGGGTGATCTGTGGACATGAGAGAGACACCTTCCTCCCTACTGTGCTATTAAATCAACCTTTGAAACAACCATTAAAAAGGTGGAAAAGTTGCATATTGTTCTTTTATAAAGTAGTGTGGAAATTCATACTAGGTGCTCTTGCTGGAAAAGAAAAATCTGAACAGTTCATTATGATATTCATAATTGTATTTTTCCAGTTCAGTTAGGTCCTATTTTATTTGCATGTGTTGATCACGGCATTATTATTGACTCACCACAACACGTTGAGTCAGTAATTGCGTCTGTTATATCGAATAAATGGAATAAACAGATTATCATTTGTCATTGTAGAGTCCTTGAGGTAAGTGCTAAGGATGGATTTGACACTAACACTGAATGATACTCGTCTCATTTCCATGTGTGTCACTTCATCTGGGACTGGAGCTTGTTTAGAGCACCCTGCATCATTTTTACACTGACTCCAGGAAATGTTACAAATGTGAAGGAATTAAGTTGTGACCACTTGAGTAAGTCACAGTCTAAACACGTAAACGAATTTGTCATGAAACCAAAATAACCTAAACACCGGGAAGTTTTTCACACTTTTCAATGACAGCTCCATCTGAAGCCACCAAATAGTTTCCCCATGTCTTCCTTTATGATAAATACTTCAATATCTAACTCTGGCCCCTAGTGTTTAAAATGGGTACTGTAGTCCAAATTCAAAACATTACAGAGAGCTGCCCCCCCCCCCCCTCCTCTCTAGACTCGATGCTCACTCAGGTCACCATGTGGTGGACACTGAAGCTTCAGTGTTTATCCAGCTCTGCATGGGTCTGTAAACCTTTCTGTGTTCTAACCTCTCTCCATTTTTCAAAAGCATCTCCAATATTGATCCTAGTTTGAGCACGTTTCTGCTCGTGGAGCTTATTAGAAACATGCAGAGGCTTTTTAGGTCGGGTACAATCACTTCTATCTGAACCACTTCTCTTGACCGCTTCCATCGCTGCAACACCTGTTGACCTGATAACTGCTCTCATATCTGGCAAACTGAGGGTCGTCCAAAGCGGCCGTGTGGGGGGGTGCCTTAGGAACTGATGTAACTGATTTGACCTTTAAATTAATTTAAAAAGTCTTGTAATGTTGATATTTTTGTGCACATTTTAAGAAGAACTCTCCGGTTCTACAGCAAACCACAGAGACAGATTTCAGTGATGTCATTGATCGATAGTATGCAGCTATGCATAGTATGCAGACTGTATAGTATGCAGACTGTATAGTATGCAGCTGATATCTGAAGGTGACTCCTTGTGAGCTCAAACTGGGGGTCTGCCTCTTTCCAAACAGTCAGCCCTCATTCAAAGAGGAAACACTGCTCTCATTCCAAACCTCCGTGTTTGTATTTACCCTTGTGGCTGCCAGGCAAAATAAATATTTTATTTTGACTCTCTTCTAATTCTCCTCTCCACAATAGCAAGCTGTTATTGCAGCAAAAATTTTGCTGCTACAAGCAATTATGGCTAAAGGGCCTGCGCAAGCTGGGCTTAGTGAACTATTGTTAGCTCAAATTCCTTCAAGAATATGAGATTTAATGCATGAGAGGTGAGACTTTTCATTCCACTCCACAGCAATGAAGCTTTGTCCCGTTGTATTTGTTTGGGCTGAAGGTATTGTGTATGCTGCCATGACAATTTATTCCTGGCCAGCCTCATTTAAATTGTCCCAAAGATAACGTGCTAAGCCACACAATGCTGTTTAACATTTTGACACAGCTTAAGTAGAGTGTTTTCAGATATATGTGCAGCTCAGAGAAACAATGCTTGAAATGTGGCCTCTATTTATTTTACATTTAGCTGCTGTGACAGTAGACGTTTACAATTTTAGGAAACAAGTACAGTACCCCCCCCAAAAAAAGAGTCAACCTTGTAGGCCACATTGGAGCTCTGCGTATCCTCCACAGGATAAAAACTGCTTTGCACAGCACATCCTGCTTTGCTCACGTCAGCATCCTTTCTGGTGTGACAGTTATTACTTTGACCGTATAGTATAGCCTCGTTCTTCAGACGGCGACGACTCTATACCACATATTTAAAATGATGGTGCTATCTGCAGAGGTAATTCCTATCATCTCCTGGGATCCCACTGAAACATGTCTGCATGTCTGAGTCTTCCAGGGACATCCTCTTCCTGGTTTTTGTTTACATTGAGGAAGGCTGTTGCGTTCATTTTTTATGTCGCCTGTACCTATCATGTGCCCAAGGTGTCCCTGAATGATAGTTATTAACCCCTAAAGAGGCTGCAGAAGACACTCCAGACTGATATTCTGTGTGTGACCTCCAGCCCGTGCTTTGACTATGAGTGTACTGTGCGAGTGTGCAGTTTGGCTCGGTTTGCCCCAGGTAGGTTTGTGATAAAGCTTTTGTTTGATGAAGTCACCTGCCTGCTCTTGTTGTGCGTGTTTTCATACCTCAAGCTTGTTTGCTTTGTTCAGATTCAGATGATCAAATGATAAGAGCAAGGCACCTCAATCTCTCCCTACACCACTCTTGTAAAATATGTAGTAGACCCTCATTTACAAGAGGGGTGTCCATGGACAGTAGACCTTCTCTCTCTCTCTCTCTCTCTCTCTCTTTCTCTGAAGATGTTGTCATTCTGCTCTCTTGGTTTTGCTGTGTCTTATCTCTCCGCAGGTGTCGAGAGGGAATTGTCATGTACTTGGGCTGCCCACCCAGGTATCGTCTATGTGTGGGAAACACTGGCCTCTTATTTCCTCTGCGCAGGTAAACAAATGCCAATATGTACAAGGCGCACTTTGCATTGTGGGATACATCTAAGATTCTAGTTAGTTAACCTAGCAACAAAATGTATTGTGGGTTGACTTTAACAAACTCTTGAAGAGAGGACATTATTTATTTTATTTAGCCTTTATTTAAGCAGGAAAAAGTCTCATTGAGCTTCCTGGCCAAGACAGGCAGCAGCACAATTACAGGGTGTCAGACATAAAACACTTAACAGCAATGAACATAAATACAGTAATCACAAAAAGAACCATTCATCAGAATCTGTCAGAAGTCATCAGCAACAAAGCGATCAAAAAGGGCAATACGAGTTAGCTAAAAACATCTACAGCCAGATATTTCTGCCTCCAGATCATTAAGACCACCTTTAAAAACATTCAAGGAAACCAGCTCCTGAACATTTAAAGTATCTTGCAACCGATTCCAAGAAGAGGGAGCAGCATACTTGGAAGTCTCCTTTTTCCTAATTCAGTACAGACTTTAGGGATGGTTAGAAGGTCTAAGTAACTTCCATTACTTTTTTGAAGTATGTAGCTCTGTAGGTAGGATGGAAGCAGACCTGAGAATACCCTTATGAATACAAATATGCCAGTGGTTTAGTCTACGTGCAGACAAGGCAGACCAACCAAGCCGAGCATACAAGGAGCAGTGGTGAGAAAGGGCTTTTAGATTGGTGATAAACCTCAGTGCCCCATGGTAGACAGTATCCAACGCATGTAGGCTTGTGAGGTGCGTGCATGTAAATAGCATCGCCATAGTCTAGCACCGACATAAAAGTGGCAAAAGTGTTTTTTTGGCCTTAAATGAAAAGCAAGACTTATTTCTAACATAAAATCCTAATTTTAACTTGAGTTTTTTTTATTTTTTTTACCAATTGTTCAGTGTGAGGCTTAAAAGAGAGAGAATCATCAATCACAAATCCAAGATATCTGTATTTGAGACACAGACTCAATTTCAAAGCTCTGAAAGGTGGTGATAGCAGGAAGGTTCAGTGGCTTTGATTTGGAGTTTGAGATCATCATGAGTTTCGTTTTATCAGCATTCAGCACACGTTTTAAGTCACACAAGGTACGTTGTACAATATTGAAAGCAAGTTGTAGCTGACAAAGGGCCTGATTTGGTGTAGGTGCAGAGCAGTATATCACAGTGTCATCAGCATAAAAGTGGAAATTTGCATTAATAACATTTTGATCGAGACTATTGATATATAAAATGAAGAGTAGTGGTCCCAGGACTGATCACTGGGGCACACCTTTGGATACTGCAAGGGAGCTAGAAGTGATGCCTTCTGCCTGCAAGCACTGAGATGTTCCAGACAGGTAGCTTTCAAACCAGCAGACCGCTTTGTCTGATAGTCCTACACTGGTAAGTCTTTGCTTTAGTATTGCATGATCAACAGTATTAAAATCCTTTGATAAATCAATAAAAAGGGCTGCACAGTGGTGTTTGTTGTCTCAAAATTCTATGATATCATTGACCACTTTTAAGGCCACTGTAGTTGTGCTGTGTTTTTTCCTCTGTTGCTATATGCAAACATTACTTCAGCTTGAAGGCCAGACAGCGACCTGTGGCTGTTTTTGAGATTCCATTAGAAATATTTTTGACTTGTATTAGCTGAGAGCTTGAAAAGCTACAGTTATAAAAGCTTCAAAGACTTCTGCAGTACATATAAACACTCTCTGTAATTCTGACAGAGCCAATACAGATCTTTCTGTAACTAAGGCTGCATTTTCTTTTAAAATATATATATCATCGTCTGCACAGCCTCGGGATACTATCTCAACTTTTGACACATCTCCCTTGATTTAGGATTTTTAAAAAACTGTCCTTTCTATAGATTTTAGTGTGCACTACATCCCCGGGTACAATCTGTCAAGGACGGTGACATCTCAAACTGAGGAATACAAACAACAGTCATATGATGATTTGTGTTTGGGGGACAGTGTGTATTCATGTGAATGTGTATACACACCCAAGTCCCTGTGGGCTGAGATACTATCGCCCTACATTCCTACCCTACCTGTAGTTAATGTCTACTTACAGTAAAGTACTCATTGCAGATCTTCTAGCATTAAATGTCTCCCTTGTATAAGAACATGTTTCACTCCTTCTTACCAGTCCTCTCATATATTCCGAGCAGACCTCTGAGTCACAAATAGATGTTGATTTGGTGAGTTTAATTTGACTCTACGGAAGTTACAAGATGCCGTTATAGGATGATTTCCATTCCTTAATCTGCAGCGTTTGTGACTATTTAAGGTCATGCATATTTATGACAGCAAACGGCCCAAAGTAATGAGAAAGCCGTGCATGTATCTTGTTTCTGTCTTCTCTTTTTTTTTTTTTTTTTTTTTACAAAGAATGCCGTTCTGCTCACAAAGAGGCTTTTGCACAAACTAATCATTGCTTGCATTTCAATTTAATGTTAGTAATAAATAGGAAGAATTGATACAAGGAAATTATTCAGCAATCGTGAAAACATTTTGAACAAAGGCAGAAATGTGTCGCAGTAAATATCAGCTAAGAGAATTTCTGCATTTAGGAAAGCATGCATGTGTTTGGAGTAAAGGGAAGAAAATGTAACAAAATTATGAGATTAAATGTAAGTTTGTTCGTCCTTCTTGTTTTTTGGAACACGTATTTTTATTTATCACAGCACAATGCAGCATGCTGGATGATAGAGCACATTGATTTTAAAGTAGATGCTGCTCTCACAGCATTATTTGTTTACCTTCCAGCTTGTCATGAGGCCAGTTTTCTCCTCCTCTTCAAGTGATTGATCAAGAAACGTCTTTGACAGGTTGATGGGAGCCTGAGTGATGGCCATCCCTGACTGTATCCCACCTGTCAGGCTGGAATGAATTGTCCATCCCATCAAAGATCACCTTTGATCTTGCTGGAGGAGATAGTGAGGAAAAGGTGCGAGCAGAAAAACTCCAGCGAGAAAGCATCAAATAATTTTACACTAGAGGAAAAAAGAAAAGCGCGACTCCTACACGCACCCGGTTTCCAGTCAATCTCATTCTGAGGAATTGCTCACTCTTCCGAGTCGTTTCACATGTGGAGTTTGTGTGATATGGTTTAAAGGTCTTTTATGGGATTCTCACATGATATGTTGATAATTGAACACCTTGAGAAGACGCCCTTGTGACAGACTCGGGCTGTAATCAAACCTCTTTGCTATCACCAAGTAAACAAGGTTTTGTTGCATTTGTGTCAAATTTCCAATCAATCAGGAGCAAGCATGACCTCTTCGACCTTGAAGGGCTGATGTGCAAATATGTAAGCAAACAGATTTATCGTAATCTGCCACGGGTATTTGTAGTGTTGGGGAAGACTTAAACATGATTATCCCAAAGACAAATGTTTCTTCTGGTTGCAGAATCCCTCTCACGCTCACTGCTTGCTAACAACAAACAGGACGGGGAGGGGGGGAGGGGGGTGTAGGATGAGCTTGCGTGGCTACATTACCACGAAGCATCCACAAGCTCGTGATGAAAGGCCTAACTGATAAGAGCTTCCTGGCACCGCTTGAAAGAGAGGTAGCGATGCATTTTTGGTGCAACAGAGGTAGAATACTCCACCGCCGGGGTACGGGACCGAGGGTTCACTAATTGGCAGCAGCACCTCAGCTCTAAAACAATGGACTTGGTGCAAGGCCAGCAGGGGGATCAGATCCTGGTTGCTGCTAGCATCTCATGCTGGCTGGACTCTCAGTTCTACTGGGGGGGTTTATCTCTCCCACTGAGAGTTTCTGTTTTGGCAGTGAAGGCCAATGAACATTGTTAACGCACGCATGGAGGACATTTCTGAGCCAAAGTGATGATTTTGGATGAAATGGAGAGTACAATTAAACCTCGAAGCAAACTCCAAGCTGGGCTACTCATCCTCCAGGCTGCACAAATGTGTTAGCATAGCGTCATGGATTTACTTTCATGTTTAATAACAATGCACTAATAAATGAACAAAATAAAGTGGTCTGAAGTCTTTTCTAGAATATGATTCTGAGATGTTGTTGTGTTTTTAGCCTTCAGGGTGACTCTAGCCATAGACTGGCTGTAGCTCTGGTTAAAGGTTCTGCTCTCCTCGCTTTACTACCTGGATGTAAACAAGCTCAGTGAACCAAAGCCATCTCATAAAGCAGCACGTTTTGACAGTATTTTGAACTAGAATAATTGAGATAAAAATGGAGGCTGCGCCAGGTTGAACTGGCACATCGATCAGAGCAATATGTCACATTTAGCACAGCCAAGTGAAGCTGCAGGAAGGACCGAAGTCTGGCAGTGTTAACACTGCTTACATGTCCACACTCTGCAAACCAAATCCCATTGATGGCTCAATTTGACTTAGTGTCTCTTATTTTCAATCTAGTCAGTAAAACAGAATTTAGAATTTATGTTTAACTTACTTGGAAATTAGTCGGTATGGGAACATCCCTATATGTCAGTAGCTGATATTTATAGATTTTTGTCGCATCAATTTAACACTAGCTAAATATTTAACCTGAAAGCCTGCAGGTTGTTCTTCATGTGCAGATGTTTATTAGGTCACATTCATAAACAAACAGTTATTGTGGGTTTTTTATTAGAATGAATACAGTGCAAATGTGCACATAAAAACAGCTGTTAAAGCCAACTGACTGCTCAGTGGCGATCAGATAATATCATCACAAATGCACTTTGCTTTCAAGTGATGCTGCAGAGGAAAGGATGTCTTGTGTCTCTTAAAACATATGTTCTTGTCTCCTCTCTTCTTCTCTTCGTTTCCTTCCATCTCTCCATGAATCTCTAGTGGGAGGAAGTAAGACTCAAGTGAAGGATGCATCGTATAGGTCAGGTCCAGGGTATGCTTGTGGAATCTCATCTTTTCTTTGTCTTGTCTCAGCATCTCTGAAGGAGTACTACAGAACACGGCTGCTTTAGCCTCCTTTTATGTCTGACATAAGAAGACTCTTATAAGCAGCAGGAAAATGTAAAGAAACACAGGTTGTGTGTTGCACATGCTTGCATAGCAGTTCACCCTGCGCCTTGTTCCTGAGACGAAGCTTTAAGACTGCTTTTTGTTGTTGTTGTTGTTGTTGTATCCAGAGTTCTTACAGCAGTCTTCATAGAGCTTGGGCTGGGTCAGAAACGTGCTCCTTTGGATCCTGTAAAGCCCTGAGAGACGTCGAATGTGATTCATGAGTATTACAGATAAACCTGACATGACTTACTTTGCTTTCAGAAGAGTCGGAGGTGTGCATCCCTCCGCTCCTTTTCAGCCTGCGCAGCCCGTCCAAAATACCAAATGAAAATGCACTTACAGCCGTTACACAGTTATGCAGAGACCAAATGTGACATTTACCTTGGAAACCATTCGTCACTGTCATCACATATAATAATCAGTACGCAGCCAAAGGAGCCTTTTTTTATGCCAGATTCTGGTCATTTGATGATTCCTGGCTGTTTCTTTTTTCTCCCCACATTAAAGGGAATCTATCGTCATTATGGTTAACCACAGATATCATTTGTCATCATCTTTCTCATCACCATTTTCTGGATCTATTTCATGGTCAGGGATCTGGCTATGAGCTGGAATAACAGGCGTGTATATAACATTAGATGTGATTTGATCTTCTCGCTTGCATATGTCTAATGTGTTTGGAGGTTAAAACGTCCACGTAGCAAATAAACCCTGAAATGCTTCATGATGCAATCAAAGCACGTCAACACCACCTTTATCGTTTGAGGACTTTTGCATATAAGGAATGTAGATGCTTGTTTTTGCATTGGTTATATTTTTGAGCATTTCAGAGCCTTGTTCTCTCAATTCTGAGATCTCGCAGCATCCAGCTTGTTTTTTTGTTTTTTTTATTTGTACGCATGAAGGAGGAGAGAGCAATATTCATGATTGATGACTTTCCTGGTAAGAAGTTGAAAAACCTTACATGTCTCGTGGATACATTGCATTATAGACTACTGAGCCTGCTGCTGGGGGGGAAATAAAAGCAGCATCTGTTTTTCCTCTTCAGCGAGTCGCTCCATACATGACCGCTCGATTGTTGAGCAGCAGTGAAAAATCGAGATTATAAATGAACGCCTTTTCTTCTTTTTTGATTGTAACAGGACTGAAGCAATATCCCAGTTGAGATCTGTGATACATATCTTTTTTTATACGATATAAACAAGAAGCTTTCCTTTTTAAATCTCAATAACATCCAATGTACCACTTACTTTGATTTCCAAAGAGCCCCAAAATAAATCTTTAAAAACATACATCTTTAAAAAAATACACAAAGCTGAGTGTATTTTGTTATGCACATATAAACAATTTTGTCCTACCTTATCTGGTTAAAAAATAAATCCATATATCTCAAAAACTTGATGTATCACCCAGTCCTTATCGTAGGGTATGAAGCCGTTTGTCAACAAAGTAGCTACTGTTGTACATCTAATACGGCATAGGTCAATCAAAATGTGATCTGCAGCCTTCACCGTCTTTCCAAATGGTCAAAATCAGCTGCTTTAAAACAGGTTTTCTTTTATTTATGAAGGATTGTTTTCACTTTGATTTTTGTAAAAACTCAACGAGACATTCATATTTTTTTCCTATAACTTCAAGCCAAAAGTCCTGCAGGTGTTCAGAGTAGTTTATGTGTCTCTCATCACAGCTACGTATTGCAATTATCCATTCAGCTGCTGGCTGCAGACCTGTGTCTGACACTTCTGTCCCAAATTAGCTAATGTGTTTACAAAAGCTCACACAGCTCCGTCTCCACCAAAGTGTCCAGAGTAATGAGGCCACAACGAGGGCTTGACCTCCATCATCCCTCCTCAGCGTCCAGCCCGTCCCTTTTTTTAGTCTGCTGGTTCTGACCAGCAACAAGGTGCAAGGTAAAGAATCCTGCTAATGAATTAACTGACCAATTATAGATACTGCGTTTGCACAAACATCTCCTAACACATTCATGAACACACATTGCAGTCTCTGCCTCTCTCTCAACTGAGCCACATGGAACAGGAATGGAACCGTTTGGCTGTAATAAGAGAAAACGATACAGAAAGGAAATGTTTCTCAGATCAAAATTTTTGATTTCCGAAGTTATGGTTTCAAAGATTGCAATTTTCTTTCTAAATTGGAAGGTCTGACAGAACTGACACTATATCATTTGTGTCCTGTTAATATATAAATATCTTCAATTTAAGTCAGAGTCTCCTGAATCTTTCTTGGATGAAGTTAAGTTCCTACCAATTTCCTCAACACTCTCCATCCGCTTTTCCTGATCGGGGTCGTGGGGGGCCTGTCTGAGACAGACACTCAGATTCACACCTACAGACAATTTAGAGTCAGCCATTAACCTAACGAGCATGTCTTTGGACTGTGGGAGGAAGCTGGAGTACATGGAGGGAACCTACAGATGCACGGGGAGAACATGCAGACTCCACACAGAGAGGCGAACCAGGAACCTCCTCGCTGTGTGGGAACAGCGCCATCAACTGCACCACCATGCAGCCCCTCTGCAAAACGTATGCTAACTGTTGTGTCTGCAGGGAGGATGCAGAATTGAGCCGGGGATCCGGCCGAAGATTTCTGCCTTTTAATAAGAAGGTTTTTTCTTACCACTGTAACTTTTGCTGCTTTGCTAAAGTGCTCATGATGGATAGGCCGGGTCTTTGTAATATAACAATGACTAAGGTCTTTTCACCTGCTCTTTTGTAAAGTATCTTTAACACTTGTAATGAGTTGACGCTATACAAATAAAAATGTATTGATTGATTGACTGAATTGTCCTTTAATTCCTTGCTCCTCTTGGGCTCTGATGTCCTGTCAGTAATGTAACGCCCCATGTATGCGGAGAGTGTAGTCCTCCAAGGGGGGCGGCCTGGGTTCAAGTCCGACCTGAAGCACTTTTCCTAAATACCAATATCTAAAAAATAAAGGCAAAATATAAAAAATAATTCTCTGCTCTTCTGTACAGAAATCGTCTTTAATTCACACCGCAGCGTTGTGTTCCTCATATCCGTCTCAACTATTCCTTTTAAGTACCTGCTGCTATGCGTTCTTTTCCGCTCATTATAGACAAATCACTGCTCTCCCTTTGTTTAGTCTGAAACAGTGAACCTAATGTAGATCAGTAAACATGCCCAGGGCCTCTTCCCACTTGAGCCCAACACTGTCTTCACGTCAATCACATTTAATTGGATCAACAACAGAGAGACATGGACAATTTATAAAAAAACATTTTAAAAAAAAAAAGCCACGGAGGGGGTCCATGCTCAGGCATGTGCACATAAACAATTATCAACTTGAGCGCATCCACTTGAAAATCTTTCAACTTTTCAGAAAGACGCTGTTGATGTGAAACGGTGCTCTTTATAAAATATATGATTTCCCTCGTACTTTTGTCTCCTACAGATCATTCCCTGCACCACATCCTCCGTTTAATGCTCATAGTGAAGAGAGAAAAAAACATCTCAAATATAAAACATACAGTGAAAATCACAAAGAACAGTGTCGGTCATAGAGCGGCCATTTTTAAGTGACTGTTGTCATAGAGACCGCATGCAAATGCAGCACTTAATTCTCAAGTAGAAGCGCTTCACCCAAAAACTGCAGAGTGCACAGTCAGCGCTTTTCTGACTGAAACACCAGCCTTAAAGATCCTACAGTTCTCTTATAAGTGAACCTTTTCCCATATAATATCCTGAAATCAACAGTATAGGTCCTTCTTCTTTTATGATACTCCATAAGAAACATTTATTCATGTATTCAAAATAGAATCTGAATTGTTTTGTTTGCTTTAATTTTTGTGCCTTTCATTTCCTATTTAGTCGATATAAAAACTGTTGAGAAACAGCTGTAAAGTAATGACAGCTACTGCCTGATGCACTCACAGCGGAGGAAGACGCATGAAGTGAGACTTGTTTTGTGTTTCTGTACGTCTGTGGTGAATCAAAAGGTGTTAAGTTGTATGACGTGCAGCACAAACCAGATTTTTTTTAAAAAAACCTTAACTGTAGTGCCGTTTGAACAAAAGAGAATTACACCCCACTGAGCCCTCGTCAGGCGTCTTCCCAGCCCCGGCATATGTAAATCCTGGAAGTGAATCACCGTCTGTCAAAAGGTGTCAAAACACTTCTCTTCAGAGGCTTCATCCGGGCGCGGGAACGTCAAACACATCATTTTCGGGCACTTTGTTGATGTCATGTACAGTAAATACGTCGAAAACAAAGTCAGATGGAAGAGACACTTATTCATCATCAAGCTATAGTAAGTCCATCAGCTTCATCCAGCGGCGAATAAATTAACTTTTCTATAACAGAACATTGCATCAGCAAACACAAAGCTTTATTGCTTTTTCTCCCTCTCATAACACAAAGTGTAGCATCTCGAGGTGCTCAGACGCTTTAAAGGACGCTGCGCGCTCACCTGTTTTCAAGCTACACCCAACAACCATACATCTTCCTGAGCCACATCAAGGAGGCATGTTCCACCCGTATGGCTTTCATTCCTCCGGCTCTATTTTTAAGTGAAGAGTTTCCATGGCAACGCGAGGTGCAGGTATTGCTTGTTGAAAGTGGTTTTTGAGGTCTAGCCACAGAGTTGAAATTGAATAAAAATAAGAAAGAACCAGAAACAACGAGCTCACCTGCAATATTCCTTTTTTTTTTTTTATGCCGACGAGGACATGAAAGTGAAAGTGTGGAGACAGGTGGTAAAAAGCAGGTGAGGATGCCAAACTGTTGCCTGATATAGAGGCAAGCTGAGATTTTGGCAGTCTTTGCGAGTTGGAAAAGCTTTGTCTCAATTCAGCTGTTTACCTGCAGGGCATGTTTCAGAGCCAGGCCCACATGTTCATTACGGCTAACAGCAGACAACCCCAGTGCTCTGCATTTGGAGAGGATTACAAATTGACCCAGACATGTGGCAAACAATTTTTTAAAATGTGTTGCGTTTAAGGCAAAGGGAGAAAAAAAAATAAAAAGGTTGGTGTTAAATCATTGAAGAGCAGGAGTGCAGAGCAGAGAGGTCTGTCTTCTCTGGAGCCTTCAGGATGAAAGAAATGATGACTTGGCTGTCACACAGGATTTCTTAGCTGCTGCTACGATTGTGTCCAAAAACCCTTTCAGGAGAAAAGATGACTGTATGGATTTTATTGACTGCCAGCGGCATGAAATGACGGACTGAAATGAATAGTTATGGGAGTGTTTCGATAATCAAATGAAGGCCTCTTCATCTTGACTCCATCACGCAAGCAGACTGGAAGGATCCTTCACTGATAAAAAAACACCTTCACACCTCAATGGAGAAAGCCTCCCACTTGTGTTTACACTTTTTAGTATTAAATCATAAAAACTTCATCACTCTTTTATGCAGGGCACATTTATTGCAGTTTCATCTGTGCAAAATTACAAAAGAGAAAAGCTTTCAGCAAAAACCCCAATTAAAATGTTATCAGAATATATTTAGAAAGTAGCTCTCAAGCCGTTTCACACACGCATGAGGTCGCCCATAAGGGGTGATAAAAGGGAAGGATTTCTGAGGCCCAGTTGCATGGTGAGGGCCGCTGGAGGTTTAAGGTATGAATGGGAAAAAAAAGGCTATTGCTGTTTTCACCAGCATTATAACAATGCTTATACTTCTATAAAGATGATGCTAACATGCTAGCGTCCTCGGCTGTGGCTGTATGAAAAATATCAATCAATCATTATTTGAAAGTACCAATTCATAATCTTGAATCCTGTTATCTTGAGACGTTTTACAAAAGAGCATAAAGGATAATATGCAGGATGGATTTCTCCTTTGTATTCCTGGCGTTCTTTGCCGCTGAGGTGGAGGTCGGAGAAGGGCGTGCATGAATGAGGACGGCGGTGGGTGAGGGGACGACACAGTCCAATATGGTGGCTTGGCATCAGGGATGTCGGGTGGTAAAAAAACAAAACAGCCTTTAGTGAAAAAAAGGAGGAAACAGCCCAAAACACAAAAAAGGGACAACAGCAGCTTCTGTTGAAACTGTGAAATAATAAGGTACATTTGTTCCATCAGCCTCTGCTGCAGGGATGATTCCAACCTTAACTTTTAGCTCTCAAACACTAAAAAAAATTTACGCTTTTACTCAAGTGCTGTGGTTGTTCCTTTTTATGACACACAGTTTAGGGATTGGAAGTGACCGCTGAACACCATGGTGCAGAGCGCCAACACAGGCTGGATAATAAAAACAGCAGAAGATGAAGAAAGGCTGGATGTGACACAGACAGTGGCATTTAAATGAATACCTTTTATTAGCTGCAGCCTTTGCAGACTAACAAGGCAGACTGTCAAGGAAATGTTTTACATCCTGTAACACAAAGTCTGTCTGCAGTCAAGATGCTTTTGATTAGAAAGAGCTCAATACCAGATGGACATAATGATCTATTTTATGCATTTTCAATACCTTAAAGCTGTCGGTGAAATGTATAAAATGATATAAAATACATCACTATATGGTGTATTTGAAGTTCAGCTGGAAGTTATGACACACAAAAAGTCTTGCTGTATGACCACTGGAAAGCTTCCATGATTTAAGACTTTGCCCACATCGTTTCAAAGATTAAACGCTGCCTTCAACACATCAACGGACAAATGGTGTATTTCCTTTAACCCTTTGAAACAGGCCTCTAGGAGCAGCCATCTTTTCTGTCATCTCTTCCTTAAAGCCACAGTATGTTATTTTTGCACATAAAAGTAATCGTTTCAAGGGTCGACCTAAATGTATGACAGTACAAGAAACTGCACTCGGAGACCATCAGGGCAAACAAACCTTACAAATTGTTGCTCTAACATCGTTTGATGACTTAAAGGTCACATATTTTGTAAAATACTCTACACCATGTTTTTCTGACACTAATATGTGTCTCTAGTCCATCTACAAACCCCCCAATGATGAGAGAAGTCCATCCTCTCCGTCTTTTTCCTGCTCCACTTTTCAGAAAATGTGTGCTCAAACAGGCCGTTTAGAGATTTTCCCTTCATGACATCACAAAGGGCAGTAGCCCCACCCCCAGGTGGGTGACACTCCCACAGCTAGGTGTTTGTTCTGCCCTCTGAGTCTGCCTTCTCACCGTAAACAATAGGACATGGAGCGAGAAAGCACAGAGTACACCTGAGCCCTTCCAGAGATGGGGCGTGGTCAGACACAGCTCATTTACATATTTAAAGGTACAGACACAGAAACAGTCTGTTCTGAGCAGGGCTGAAATAGAGGGGTTTATAGACATGATCAAATACAGGATCAGAGTGGATTTAGAACAAGAAACTTCACACATGTTTTGAGGAGCTCTGAGACTTATTTAAACCGGTTGGAGAGGAAGAGTGTGTGTTACCTTTAAATATTTCTAAACAATAATTTATTCAAATGAACTCTCTTTATTTTTCAGATTTTGATATATTAATATATATGGGCACAGTGCAAAGGCTTTTTTGTTTTATTTGCAACAGAAATATAGTGCTCACAGATGTTTTTGCTTCTTGTGTTGTCATTTATTGTCGAGGTGTCACTTTGTCCTGCATCAAGGTCGGGCCCGCCCTTCATGACCTGCTCATTATCACCACGTTTGAAGCACATGACATCATTAATGTGCGTACAAAACAGACTCCTCAATACCTGTTTCAAAAATGATGAATAATTTGATTCAAGTAAGTATTTATTAATACACAAGGAACTGTTTTGATTCGTTTGTTTTATGTGTTAAATTGGACGTTACAAATATAAGCTATTTGGCCGTCCAAAAATACACCATAGTCGGCCCACCAGAGTTCCTGTCATGTGTGGGAAACGCTGACGTGACTGCTGAATACTGAATGCATATGGACACAAGAGCAAGCGAATCATCATTTAGAAATGAGATCACATGTTTATGTGAATCGAGATTGTGATGTTTTTACGATTAAATATGCATAGCCCTATCCCGGGGATAAGCTGCTCTAGAAGATTCTCCAAAAAATACCAACGTATGTAACAGAAAGATCAATTCTTCAGCAAATAACAAGGAGCTTAAAGACCTTGTCTCTCTATGATCAATGATAAGAACCGGTTAAGAGAGGATGTGGTCAAGCAGCTGCAGGTCTGAACCAGGATAAGGAGATCAAATCAAAGGAAAATTGGGTAAGATCCTACAGCTGCAGCAGCCTCCTGTGTAGTCACTCGACTGTAATGCAGGCGGACACAGATGAGATGTAAGCAGCTCATCTCTGCAACAATACATTCATGTTAGACGCTGTAATGGTCCAGGAATAGAAAGAAACCTGTGTAGTTGCAGCTATCAGCGAAATAAAAGCCTGTCAGGGTCTTTTCAGTGGGAACGTGTAAGTGACTCTCATGAAGCTGTCAGACATTTTAGTTTCTGATCTCGCAAGATAGAAGCCTTAAAAGGGAAATTTAACCATGAAAGTAGAAAGAGAATGTGTCGATTATGAATTATTGCATGATACCTGCAGTGTCTGGGGCGCTCAGCAGTTGCCCACCTTGCCTGTTCTAACCAATAAGGTAAAAAGTTTGAAGCAGTGAAACTGAAATGTTCAGTCACAATTTCATAACTGGGTTTTTAGTGTCACTCTTAAGGATGTACAGGTACCAGGTGTTTATTTCCTCTCCTTTTATGCAATGTTTGCTCTGATATTTCTCATGCAAGGTATACATACTGAAATAAAAGTGTGATCCAATAGGATCTCTTAAGATGTTTTGTGACTCCACCTGGCATAAATCAACCATTTTATGCCATTTTCTTTTTTGCAAATTAAGAAACGTTTGGGCGTGATCTAGCTCTAAGAAAATACCCATTTTTATTGTGTCTGCATTAATTGCAGCTTTACTGTATATGATGTTTTTTTCCTTGAGCATCCTCTTCTCTGTCGTCGCTAGTCTGCCAAAGTTTTCTGAACAAAAAAAAATGTATTGACTGTAGATCAGCACTCCTGCAGAATTCATACCTTCATGGTTATATTTAGTCGGCGAGCATTATAAGCCATTGTTTAGCCTCCTGTGCCTCTTGTGTTAATCTGACCAGCTGCTAAATCTCTCTTATTGTCCTTGTGCATGACTCAGTTAGTTTCCAGGTATAGATTTATAATGTTTTCTTTTTCACTGGTAATCTTATCTACCCTATTCTTCTTCTTCAACTCCACCTTTTATTTTTTCTCCTCCCTGCTTGTCCCCTCTAGCCCCCCACCCACCCACCGCGCAGAGGAAGGGAGTATTAATCAAAAGAACTGTGTCTCCCCATTCCCTCCTAATAAGTAGAGAGGGAATGCATGGCTGCCTCCATCGCAAATAGCAATGAGACCTTAGACTCCATTACCACGGGTTTGTTAATTCATGAAGTGGGTTTCTTCATGCCCCCTCCTCTCGGAGGTCTCCTCTCTCATATGCCCTCTTTCCACATCCTCCTGGATTCTTGATATATTTTGTACCCTCACACTTTCACTCTGTTCATTTCATTTGTCATTTTAAAGGCAGGAGGAGCACAGTTTCATTCAGGAGTGCTGCCAGGCCAAACCATGTCCTGCTTCATAATTCAGCGGTGTACAAGGTACGCGGTATTTATGGACATGAAGGAATAAAAGAGAGGAAATCATGACACTTTGAGAACTTTTACTGGCTAATGGACGAACCTCGATGACAGGAGGACAAAGGGAGACTTCATTCAGGAACATTTAGTTGCTCGACTTTTTAAACACTGTCAACTCCATTGGATCTGCAGAGTCCCTCTGCACCTTTAAGAAAAAGCTAAAGACCCAGCTCTTTCATGAATACCTACTAACTTAATGATGATGTTCTCCATATTATTGATGATGATGATGGTAATGACGATGGTTTTTGTTTGATAACGACGATTTATAAGATGGTTTCTATACTGATTAGAGCTCTCAAGAACTGCCCTCAACGTTGTGCTTTGCCTCTGGTCACTTCCTGTCAGCACCTGTGTGTCCAATCAGACTCAAAGCTGATCGTTTGCTCTTACTGACATTGTTCCCTTTTTTCTAGATCCTCACTTGTGTTGTTCTTACTCTCTGATGTACGTCGCTTTGGATAAAAGCGTCTGCTAAGTGAATTGTAGAATCTGAAAGAACTACAGTTCAAACTGTGTTCAGATATTATAGGGCTACACTGTTTATGCGTCTGTTTACAAAGAAGAAGAATATTTCCTTTTCCATGCTGTGTTGACCCTTTTGTTAATTCTACAGGTATCTTTTAGGATAATTACATGGAAGCAGATAAGCCGTCTCTAAAGCGTCTGAGAGTTCAGATGTAAACTGAGGAGTAAGCTGAAGCCAGTGCTCTGGCACCGCTGTGCATGCTTATTATGTAATTTGTCACGCAGAGGCGTTTTGTGATTCTGCATCGTCTCCTTTATGATCCTAAACAATTACAAGGAATACATTATGAGGAGGAAATTATTTTTCTCTTTCTCGCCGAGATGAGATGAGATGCTCAGTTTAGATGAAAGGATTGATACAAATCTCGTCCCTGACTTCAGACAGACTCGTTAACTCATCATACTCGGCTTCCATCTTCAGTCAGACGTTGACCCCGCTCTGAGGAGAGACCGACCAGCATCGGCCTGTTACTATCATCACTCGAGGTTGCATAGACAACAGGTCTAGTTTCATTCGAGTCATCCATTGGTGTCTAAAGAGGCATTGTTGGGATTATTCACATCTGCCTTGATTTCACTGAGCTCAAGGAGGTGCAACATGCACACCTGTGCTGGCTGCAGCAATGCAGGTGAATCCAGACCCCAATTAAGACTCTCAAATGGTAAAATGGACTTGAGCTTGTGTAGCACTTCTGTAGTCTTCTGACAACTCAAAGCACTTTTACACCGCATGTCATATCTACCCGTCACACACTGATGGCAGGCGCTGGGTTGAGAAACGACGACTCTACCAACTCAGCAACAGCGACCCCATAAACTTTGTATATTTTTTGATTGATGATACATCCTTTGTTTAAAGATAACTTTGTTGCTAATTCAGTTGGTTAAAAATGGAGCCACTGAGACCAAAATGTTTTGTTTTTTTTGTGTAACAGGTTGTAAACTTGTTTATTCCTGCTGTAACAATGGGCTTTTAAAAATGGGTCCTAATGGGAATTCTTCAGCTTTTGGAGTCAGCCTCAGATGGACGCTTGAGGAACTGCAGTCTTTTGCACTTCCACACTGACATCATGACAACACCGGAGAGGGTGCTGCTTGGATTTGACTCTGTGCTAAGCTTAGCTAGCAGTCTGCTCCTCTTCCAAACATGAGAGTGATTATTATTTATTGATCTACCTCATGGCGGAAAGAGCCGATAAATATAACTGACAAAATGTTGAAATATCCCTTTTGTAATGCATGTCTTTTGCCCATGTCCAATTTAATATTTTACATTTTAAAATTCTATTTTATATATTGTAATAGCTTCTTATACTGTATTATTTAAGTTGTTGCTAGTTCTGCTTTATTTCCTTGTTAATTGTTTCGCACCAATACACCAAGTCAAATTCCTAATATGTGTGAATGTACTTGGCAATAAACCTTGATTCTGACAGAATGTTGAAATATCCCTTTTGTAATGCATGTCTTAAAATTAATCACTTAATGATATTACTGTTTTTATGATATTCCTTTAATTATTTCAATTTAATGAGAACATTTTTCTGCTCCGTCAGTGATTTACGCAGAGCGTGCAGGAGGTACAGTAATTGTGGTTAAATCTTCTTGGACTGCTGAAGCAGCTGCTCTCGTACAATAATATCTTCTACCTGCAGCCTGTGGCCGATGGCTCCTAAACCTTCCTGCTGTCGCTGACATAGATTGAGGGCCCCGGTAATATTTGCAGAGCTCATTTGCACTCTGTGTGGCACACCAAATTGCCATTGACTGCAATCTTTGCAGGCTCTCAATGGCCTCACATCGACAGTGCTTGTTAAAACCACACCATGAATAAGTCCCGGGATCGAGAAGCGGGCCTCAGGGGAGTCCAGGATGGCTAACAAGCACATTAGGTAAGGCAGCTATGTTGTGCACGCTGTTTACACCCACACTCAACGCACACGTGCACATAAACATGCACACAAACATACACATGAATCTGAGACAATACAGGGAATAAGAGAGGCAGTGTGTAAGATTAGCTTATTAGGCAACAAGCTGCAGCCTCCACGTAAATGATCACATGCAGGACGAGTGCCAGTACAAGATCAGGTAGTCGGGATAATGATTGTAAAGTGGTTTTTGGAGGCAGCAATTAGCTGTCAGATGTTGCAATAAGAGTTGTTTGTCTTGTCGGATCACAAAAGAAACTCTTGTTTCGTAGCGTTTCCCTCTCTCTCCACCTCTATTCCTCCTCTGCACTCTGGTGCATCGCCAGAAAATCTGATTTCTCACATGGGCAACTTTTTCTCCTACAGAGGATTATTTCAATAAGAAATAAACAGTCTTCCCCCGCAAGGCATGATCCACTCAGAGAACGTGGCTTTAACAATGAATAATGCATATGTTCACTGTTAAATTGTATCTCGCTTACAAGGAGAGGAAAAACGAATATCTGTCTTGCTGCCAATCCGCGAAGTGTTAAACCATCACGATATTAAATAATCTATGCTATTTCTTTTTCGCGCTTGAGAAAAGCTAAATATGCTAAAAGCACGGCACAGAAAACGAACTTACATAAGAGCAAAAGTTACAGCTGAAGCTGAGCCCACACTAAAAGCATTTTTTAAATTCTGAACAGATGTTGAAATATAGAGAGACCCCACACGAGGTGAGAAATACTGAAACATTTAACAGGTTTGTTCCCATAGTGAGAAGAGTAGGGCTGGGAAATATAGCAAGTTTTAAGACATACTGTAAGGATATATTTGCAAAACGAGATTTAGGGTAAGATGCATTAAATTCATGTTTAACGTTTCTTTCTGGAGAGCTGCAGAGACGCCTTTGAACTGACAGCATGTTTTTGTTTATTTATTTACAGAGACATTCATCGAGATTTGATTTTTGGTCTGGACACCAAGCCCTAGAGGAGAGCAATGACATGAAAAAAACATCACACCACACACTTATTGATTCTGTTCATGAACAACCCGAGTCCTGACTCTAAAAAAACTCCCAAAATGTATTCACTGTGGATGAAGTCGTGCAGACCTCAACTGGTGGAGCCTCAGGACCCACCAACAACTCCTTCATGAACAATAACGACTGAAATATCTGAAAACAAACAATTCAACCAATGAGATTTATTAAATGACAAATGGTGCAGTTTGGACTTCAGATTGTAGAGAACATATGACAGAACAAGGAAACACAACAGAACAACAATTGTTTAAAAAGGACTTCATAGACTTTTAGACACAATTTTATTTTCCAAACCCACAGAAAGCTTCTCTGCGATCCATTTTGGGTCCCGACCCACCAGTTGAGAACCACTAGTGTAGACAGTGTGATCAAAAGGTGTACCTGTTTCCGCTCAAGCTGGAAGTGAGTACATTTGATTTTTTTGTTGTTTTTGTAAAAACATGATCTGTTTTTAACAATCCTAACTGCTCCAGCTTTTAGCAAAGACGATCACTCCCATGATTCCCCGCCAACCTCGATGTCATCTTTCGTTATCATTTGATTTAGAGCCCCCTGGTGGTAGAATTTAA
This sequence comes from Labrus bergylta, assembly GCF_963930695.1. Taxonomy (NCBI): domain Eukaryota; kingdom Metazoa; phylum Chordata; class Actinopteri; order Labriformes; family Labridae; genus Labrus; species Labrus bergylta. The sequence goes on from NC_089204.1 coordinate 28,066,174, forward strand.
ATACTGCATATGACTCTTTACACACTGAAATTCTGGCAAGATAATCTTCAGAACCATCAAAAAAATCAAGACTTTGTCAAGGTTTGTCGGAAATGAAAAATCAGGCCCAAAATCTGTTCGATTATCTTGTAGAGTGGATCTTGCTTAAGTTGCAGGAACTGACCAGTGAGCTCTTAAAGTTGAGAAATCGTATTGAAAAATTAGCCCTCAGTATCATCTTATGTTTCTGCCAGATAACAACTTAACATCAGTCCTGTGTCGATAACAGATAAAAGCTGCATTAAATATTAAACACAACTTAAAGCTTATCTCAGTGTTCCTTCTGATGAGCTCTTTAGTGAACTCACACGGGCAGCTCAAATATGCATCCCAACATTATTCTCCATCCTGACTCCTGGACCCTGATGGTTTTTAATTAGTACCTTTGTTACGATCAGCCCAGAAGAAACCAGCCATAACAGTAAAGCGACCCTCTCTTCCCTCACTCCAAAAGATTAATCACAACAACGACTACATTTCAGTCCACAATATTTAACAACACTATTATTTAGTAACACTATTTATTCAACTTCAGGGAGAGCCCGGCAAATCCAAACCCAAAATACCGAACCTCAAATAAAGGAATGAAAATAAAATGCAGGCATCTTGCTTAATGTCTGATAAGGAAAACAGGAGAAAAGATTATTCAAAAGAAAACGGCTACTCACCCCTACTACACAATCAGGATTGAACAAAGTCATCGCAATAGTTTTCTCTATCTCAAAAAGCTATTGCGTCTCTCTTGGGAGGCGAGGAAGAGGAGGGCAGCGTTCAACTTCCGCAGCTCCCTTTTAAAGGGGACATATTATGAAAAGTTTTTTGATATATATTTGGGTAACCTGAGTGTCTACCGACCATAGACTGTAAATATTACTGGACGAACCCTGACCCGTCTGTGACATAGGCAGAAAATGAGTCCAATCGACGGCCGCATCCATATTGGATTTGCAGTCTCAACCTAACTTCGGATCAACCTAGACACAGCAGTAAGGCGGGACCGGCGGGACTTAGCTCCGCCCATTCAGCTCGACGTTAGCAGTCCACTTGACAGCATAGCTAACAGCTAGGCTGCTATCATCCTCTATTCCTGCTCATCCTGAGAAAACTTTACAAACAGTAAGTTAACATTTAACTTTTCTACAACACAGTTAAAACGAATTATATTCAACACAAATATTTAATTAAAGTCTTAAAACTACACTTTTTTAAATATACAACTATGGTTATTAGTTATTTGTTAGAGAAGTTAGACTTTGTCAGTGTTAGCAGAGAAATACATTAACAAAGTTTTATCCATAAACTGTAAATAAGTATGAGACATCCAGAAGAAATCAATATTACAAAGCATACAGTTCATGTTACTGTTCTGACAAAAAGAGGAATGTCTGTGTTTTATATTTACTGATGTCAACAGCGATGAGGTGAACATGACAATTGAAAAATAATTATTTAGTATTTATTATAAGACATTTGTTTGTTATTGAACCTGTGAAGTCTGTGGACAGTGTCAGCTTCACACCAAAAACTTTAAGTATTAGAAAAAATAGTATTTAAGACTGGCATCTATTATTATGAGTTGCAGCTACCTTGTTCAATATTATTCCTGCAGATGTGGCTCATAACAAAAAAACAGCCTGAGCTGTCACATGTAGTTAACTGTACATTTTGTCTTGTCTGAGGCATTAATTGAACACCTTTGTATTTCTCCTATAGACACAGTGTGGATTATTGGTGACTGGTCCGTCGAGGTGCCCAGAGAGCTGCAGAGACAGAGGAAGAAACCTGAGCCTCAACAACATCTGTATTTGTTGGTTCTTCTGGGGTGGACTTCAGTTGCTTCTCTTCAACAGCTCGCTGTGAGGGAGGTCTCCCCCGGATGGCCTGAGTGATGTCACCCACAGGCTGAGAGCTGAGACGGGTTTTAAGCCTTTTGACAAACCGTTACACCACGCCCACCTGTCAAGCTGGTCAGCTACACGCCTTATTGTGAATAACTCTTATCCTTCATCAAATCAAAACTGATGAGTCATCAAAACATTCACCCCCCGTACAGTGTGTGTCCATCGAGACATGAGCTAATCACACCTATTTGTTTGTTTTGTACCAAGCTATAAACATGTTCATCTCTGCTGTAAAAACAGACTTTTTTTAATGTTGTTTTTCAGATTAAATAAATATTTCTATATAAATGCACTCCTTTATGTCTACTTATGAGTATACATTTCAGATTAATGCTCAACTCAATAGCTTAGGGAAGGAAGTCTACTTTTTCACAACTTCTTACTCTTTTGATAAATACTAATGCAGTTCATTTCTGAAAGTGGGATGGAACAGAGTCATTGCAAAAATTTGCCCTTAAACACAGCCCCATTCTTAAATCAAGATACATGGAGAGTAAATAAGATCAATAACTTGTGAATAAAAACACAGTTAAAAATGATTTAGAAATGTAGTCTTCCCAGATCAATATCACATAATATCAACTTCTCCCATCTAAACTGGACAAAGGGTTTTAAAATGGGAAGAAAATAGTTTGATTGCAAGTTGTTTGGAGGAGATCTAGTTTTATTTGAACAGCATGAATACAGTCTTCCAAAGTGCAAACCCTCCTCCTCCTCCTGAAGCTTGTGAAGCTCCTTCATGTACTGCTGTCTTATCTGCTGGCCATCTTCTCTCAGCAGAACTTCGACTGTTGAAAAGTCATTCTGAAGAAGCTCGAGCATGTGACATGGATCCAGGAGAACATGGACTTTTAGTGAGGGGTCTTCAGGATGGCAAAGAAAGAAAGAAAATATCAGTTATTCATTAAATCATTTTTTTGTTCTCATCTATTTTTCTGTATTCATCTGTGTGCAAGAGCACATTTATAAATTCAACAGTGTACTACCCAGACAACAAAGGTCCAGTATTCAGGTAATCAACATCTATTCAAAGTTAAGAAGATAAACATTGTTGTAATCATGCTGTTTTCAGCTCTCTCACTCACACAATGATATTCCACATCAAATGGTCTCAGATTTTGTGAGGATAAATTCAGCAATTTATTGTGGATAGTACTTCATCTTAACATGAAACAAATATAACCTGAATTATTTAAATCATTAACAGGTCCCAACTCTCTGTGCTTTAGTACAGAACATACAGTAACTCATTTATTATTAACATGAGCTCAGTACATGGCTGTATTCTTCAAACTATTTCTTATACTTTATATCTATGTGCTTTAAATCTTATTTTCATTCCATATGTTATTTATATTTTATATTTCTACAGCTATATTCTGTGTATGAGTTCAGTGAAAATTAATATGGTTATTAATATAGTTCTTAATGGTTACAGATGCTCTTACAAAGTGAAGTTTTTTTTTGTTTGTTAACAGTTTGCTCAAATCTTAAGACACTACATCAACCATGTAACTTTAATGTCATCCTCTATAACCTACACAGCACATTAGGTTCAGTTCAGTTTATGTTACTGACGGATAATTACTACACAAAGTTTGTTTTTTAATGTCCACATTTAGGTGGAGTAAAACATTCATCATAACGTCAGATAACCACAGAGGTGAACCTTTAGCTTCTAACATCACACAAACTCATTATTTTCAACAACAACATCTTAACAACAAACATTTCTAAACCATTGACCGTAAATAATGAGCTACACAGTTAGCCGACTGGTTTACAAGCTAACGCTAAACAAGCTAGGTCCGTAAATATAAACACGAGTATACAGTAAATATAACACTACTATATCACTTACTGAAGAAAACTGAAGCATCAACTTGTTGGATGGTCTGTTAACCGCACAGCAAGCCATGTATGTTGTCAGATATGTGTTAAACAAACTCTCCAAACGAAGTAACAAAGAGGAGAAATCAGACGGATCAAGCTGTTAGCCTCCTGACCTGCTGACCGCGCAGAGCTGTCAATCAAATCTGACACAACCAAATATGGGCATAGTCGTTTTCCTTAATAGAATAAAATCCGATGAGTTATAAAAAAATTCACCCCCCCCACAGTGTGAGGAGAAGGGCCCGTCAACTTCTCAGATATATCTCGTTTTTTGAACCAGGCTGTAAACATGTTGATTCCTGTGGTAAAAACGGGCTTTTTTGGCTGTGGGCTTATGGCACTTCCGGCGCTTCTGCAGCCAGCCTCAAGAGGAACCTCGAGGAACTGCAGTTTTTTGTACTTCCGCATAGGCTTCATTTTTCGAGACCGGAGGTTGCCCCTTGCTACCGACCCACAAAATGTGAAATAAACCCATCCAGTCCTTTGTTTGTGGTCTGCATAAGTCTTACAACACAGAGGAAAATGCTCTGTTTCAAATGTGTTCTCCTTGTGATGTCACAGTGGGATTCTGGTAAAAAAAATCCCATCCCCTCCCCTGGTATCGCCACCCATGGACTCCACCCCCAGCCTAGAACAAAACTTTTGCGCAGGTCGGCCATTTTTATTCTCACTACAGAGGAGTGATGTCTACCGGGAAAACTCAGGGGGCGGGGCTCATTGCATTTAAAGAGACACACACACCAAAACGGAGCGTTCTGAGAGAGCTGGTTTATACAGGGTCACAAACCTCCTCTGGTGCTTGATTCATGTTATATTTTGACCAAAACACAGCACCGATGTTTCATTTAGACCAGAGGAGACTGTTTGAAAAGGTGGAAAAGGAGGGATGATATGTCCTCTTTAACTCTCGTGCCCAGGTATCCTCCAATACGGCGCAAGCACGCAGCAGCAGCCTCGGTCCAATCACTGACCAGTGCACACCTTCAGGGTTTTCCCAGTCATCGGGCGGGTATCTGAAGCACAAAGACAGACACATAAATGCAAAAATAGCACAAAGCCCCAGAAAGTAAGACCCAATCATAAACATTCTTTACACATATGACTCACAGTCACAACAACCTGTGCTCTCAGGTATCATATTTATAACAAGTTCCCCTGGTACGACTGTTTCCTTTCACCAACATCTGGCCAGACTCCATCACTAATCAAATAAGCTCTTAAATAATCAACCAGCCACTTAGAGGATCAAACACTGAAGCCCCAGGTGACGGTTCACCTCTCAGGGTTAAAGGATTCTTCAGAGTTTTAGCTTCTTTCTATGAATCCCAGAGAGTGAGCACAGACTCATCTACACTAACTGGTATTTTGTTTTACTCATCAGCCATGTTCTTGCTCTCCATCGTATCATTTACACGTTCCTTTTCTTTTTTGTTTGTTAATAAAGCCTTGGGTAATGGGTCTCAAACAGTTTTGGGTTCCCGCCCAGTGAGTGAGTCTATTTGGCTTACACCTGGTTCTATTTCCATTAATCCCCATTGATATTTTGGCAGGTGCGGATAATTTGGCACAGTCACAGTCTGAATGGTATCAAGAAGGAGAAAGCAGGAGGGGGAAATGATTGTAACAAGCCATCCCAGGGTTCAGGACTGCAGATCACAGCAGCTGAGTGGAAAAATGTCCATTTGTTGCTTTTGATTCAATCCGGTTGTAATAGGGATGTCTACTCGGGCTCATTTATCTGTCTGGATTTAGACACAGTTTTGGGGGCAGTTTTATAACACAGGAGTATGTTTCTTCAACATTATTAGAGATGCAAAGGGTTACCAAAGAAGGCAGCTTTATAGAATAGAATTACTTTATTGATCCCAAAATGGGAAATTGTGGTGTTACAGCAGCAGGTTATCAACAAATTAAACAATATAAGAATAGATACAAAGTAAATAAGCACTTAAAATATAAAGGAATAAGAAGAGATGTATACATCAAGGATTTAATTTAACAAATTGATAGTTTTAATAGATTTTAAAGCACATGTCATGCAGGGCAGCAGAGTGTGCTTTGCACAGGGAAGTAGGGATGTAACGATCCACTCAACTCATGATACGATTTATTTCACAAAATGAGACTGTAGACAAATGATGACTGAAAAAGATTCCTTTTGGGGTTCAAACCCGTCAGAGTGGTTTGGCCTTTTAATGTTTTTTCTCTCAACAAGTGGAGGTGATTGGAGCTTCTCGTTTTGGTGTTGATTAAATGCTGCATCATGTTGGTTGTGTTATTTGTGTAGTTCTCTGTCTTCTTGTAATATTTGCACACAGTTTTTGTCTCGTCCGTTATCTTCTCACTTCTTTCATTTGCTGTCTCGGGAAAGCCAAAATGCTTCCACATCTCCAATTTTAAAAGACGATGGTGCGTCCTGAATTTTCAAAATCTTGCTCTGCAGCCGCTGACGCTCACCATATTATTGAGATTCATTTTTCAGAGTACGGATGTGAATCTTAACTCCTTTGAATCGATCTATCACGATTTTACGATGACTCTTTCCATCCCTACAGAGAAGACATCATGCTTAAACAAACACAAAGCTAAAATATGAAAGAGAAGATTAAATACTGAGAACATGAAATCAGACCAAAGGAGAGTGGATTTTTAAAAGAAGCAATTTAAAGCAATTAGATTACATAACAGTTAGTGAAGTGCAATCAGAGCAAAATTAAACAACATTGAAAAATAAAGTGTATGCTTCAAGGCTCTTTCAAAGGCACATGAAAAGCATGTTTATAACCTGGATTTAAGAATCAATAAAGGATCTGCACGATGTATTAAAAGCTCACAGTAACTTTCATAGTAAAAGCAACATTTGGCAGGTCTTCATCTTCGTCCCCTCCCTCCCTAAAGAAGATCTCACAGATCTTTTTTCTGCCAGAAGATCTGTGAGATCTTCTTCAGGGAGGGGGGGGACGATGACGACGACAACCTGCCAAAACTGCCTGAAAAAACAGATTATTAGCAGCTCATCCACTGATCAAACTCACATCGCCATTATCTCATTTCTCATGCAGAGCCATGTGAATTGTCCCTCATATCTCCAATCTTTAAGCCACTCATCTTTATTCAGCTGATCTGATTACAGTTTGTATTTTCAATTAATACCAGAGAGAGAGAGACAGAGGGGGGGGGGGGGGGGGGGATGGACGAGGAGCTGATTTTCAGATTGCGATGGAAATGTGGACTGATTGTAAATGAAGTGAAGCTGCAGTCCACAGCTCTGGAGGAGCACATCTGGAGCTCCTCCAAGTGCCCGGGGGGCGTCCCTGAGAGGAGCATCACTCCCTGGCTCTGTCAGCGGCACGAGAGGAGAGAGAGAGCATTTGACTACATGAGGAGTAGAAAAGAGAGAGAGTGAGAGAGAGAGAATTGGCTGGGAGGGTCTTTTTTTAACTGTTGAGCAGCTGTTCCTTTCAGAGCTTTCTGTTTTATCAACTCTCAAAGAGATACTCTGTCACATACATCCACAGTGGCTCACACACAATCTGCATCCTTTATGGTGTTTATAACAGAGCTGAAGCTATCAGTTATTTAGGTAATAGAGTACTGTAAAGAAAAAAAGAAAAATAATATACATATATATATATATATATGTAGTTGTTTTAACGTCATAAAGTTAGTGTCCGGGCTTCCCTTCAAGACACATTCTGCAAAATACACTTCACCATGTTTCTCTAACACCAATGCGTTAGAGAGATAGTCTGTCTTCTTCAAACCTCCAATGATGAGAAAAGTCCATCCTCTCTGTCTTTTCCCTAAAAGGTCACATATTCTGCAAAATCCTCTTCACCGTGTTCCTCTAACTCTAATATGTGTCTCTAGTCTGTCTACAAACCCCCCAATGATGAGAAAAGTCCATCCTCTCCGTCTTTTTCCTGCTCCACTTTTCAGAAAATGTGTGCTCAAACAGGCCGTTTGGAGATTTTCCCTTCATGACATCACAAAGGGCAGTAGCCCCTCCCCCAGGTGGGTGACACTCCCACAGCTAGGTGTTTGTTCTGCCCTCTGAGTCTGCCTTCTCACCGTAAACAATAGCACATGGAGCGAGAAAGCACCAAGTACACCCGAGCCCTTCCAGAGAGGGGGCGTGGTCAGACACAGCTCATTTACATATTTAAAGATACAGAAACAGAAACAGCCTGTTCTGAGCAGGGCTGAAATAGAGGGGTTTATAGACATGATCAAATACAGGATCAGAGTGGATTTAGAACAAGAAACTTCACACACATGTTGAAGAGGAGCTCTGAGACTCATTTAAACTGGTTGGAAATTATTATAATATGTGACCTTTAAGATTTTAAAATGACTGAAATAACTTAGGATCAATTTTGCAGACATTCAAAACAAAAAAAAACTTTCCTTGCTTCATTCATGGCTTAACCAGGATGCAAATCAGGGACCTTGTAGCTGTGAAGCGACAGAAGTAACCACATGCTCTTTGCAGCTATAAAGATGCAGTAGAGGCTAAAATTCACAAATCCAGTAGGCATGTGGGAGTATAGCAGATGTAACCTTTAAATAAAATGTAAAAATGTACAACATTCAGTCCTTTAGTTCGATACATTATACCAACTGTTTAATACTTCAACTTATTAATAGATAGCAATAATGTTTTTTTATTCTAGTAAATCCAAACTGAATGCACAGCTTCAGGCAGAAGCTGCACCATGTTTCATTCAGTTTGCTTTGTCTTCTTTTCTACACAAAAAAATACAAAGGAATTTCTTATTCCTTTACTTGATTAGATGTCCAAAGAATGTATGTTCTTCAGTTTTTTTCTGCTATTCATATTAATGTGTTATTAGATGTATTTTGGGGCTTTTTGTGCCTTTATTTGAGAGACAGGACAGCGGACAGCATCCGAGATCAGGGAGAAAGAGAGCAAGAACGCAGGCTGTCGGCTTTGAGGACTTCATCCTCTGTACATTGGGCGCGCACACTAATGGCTTGGTCACCGATGCCCCTGATAGTAACATGTTTTATGAAACAGATTTCATAAAACAGATTGACTGGATTTCCCTCCCTTGAGATTGTGAAGCATTGATGTTTAGCTTTTATTGTAAGCTAGTTGGATTTCCCCAAGGGCAGTGCAGAGTTTGTCTCGTGTTTCAGCTTCATTTGGTCCAGAACTTTAAGAACTTTCTGCCATTTCTGTAACCTGCCCCATCTTTTCTTCCACTTTGCAATCAACACCAATCACACATCTTGCATCACATGTCTAATCAGAAGATAATTTTGCATTAGCAATAACACTCCCTGCAAAACAGAGAGCATTGCCTACACATATGGATTAACAAAAAGTGTACCTCTGAGATGCAGTACATCTCCCAGTTTTTAAGCATGCAAAGCCAGGATGTAAAATAATATTAACTATAAGGAGGTGGAGACAAGTACATCAACAATAATGATAAGGTTTGGAATGACTCTGAGGTTAAAGTTGCTGTTTGTTTCTCTTTGAAAAATGTTCAAAGGGAGGGATTTCAGTGAGTGTGATGTGAGAGACAGGGAGCAGCAGAAATAGCACCGAGCTGAGGGCACGCAGAACATCCTGTGTGTGCAGGAGGTGATGTGGAAAAAGGGGGTCTTTTTAGAGGCACAGAAGACGCTTGCCTTATTTGGATGCAGTTAATTAGAAAGGTTGATTGATTTGATGGCACTAGCGGGGCGGGACGGCGGAGTGCACTGGTCTGTGAAGGAGTCCACGCTCAGGTCGATATGCACGCCTTCCAGGGAAGCTTTAATAACAACATTAAAGCTCTTTGAAGAAGCGACGTCTCCTCCTGTGCGTTCGTCTGCCAGGACACAGTCTACACATGATTACACACAATCTTTTTCCAAATAAACGTGTGTTATTTATGTGCTGAAACGCCGGGCTGACTTCAGTTTACAGTGCGCGCCTGTATCAAAGAGTGTTGATTTTTATTTGAGGGACAGAAATAAGCCGTTTTAATGAAATGCTGTTTGTGACGCATGTTTTTTTGAGAGGATATGAAGCTCCTCTGATGAAGACGATGATACACTCCGCTGTCACATCTATTTATCACTTTGGGACTAGCTTGTGCATCAGAGCCAGACTCCTGTTGAGCTGTTCTGCTCTGAGTGTATACATTATTTTCTTTACTCTGCATCCTTTTAACAGCTCTGACTCCTCAGGATTTCACACACAGACCTTTCAGAGTGAAACTCTTTCAAATCAGGGATCCTTTTAAATCTCTGGCATCTGTTTTTAATTTAAATCGACGGATAAGGACAACACAATATTCCCTAATCACTGTTGTAGACTTGAAACTTCATAACTCCTGTTTTTGTGCGTTTCTTTCAGTTCAGCGGAAGTTGAACATTCGATTTGTGCTTTAAGCTTTTTCAGTTCCTGCAGCCCTTGGGCTTATTAACTTTTCCAAACCAAACAGCCGCAAGGAACAATATAAGAATTGGAACACCTTATGCATGTGTTATGGAATGACATCAGTAAAATCAAGGCAGAAGTTTGAAGCGAATGCTGGGTAGACGTTCTCAGAAGGTAAAGGGAAGTGTTCGACGTCACCAGTGTTATTTGTAGGAGACCGGGTTAGCTGACAAATAAGGAGGGAGACTAGTTGGCCAGTGAATTTGGCTGCACCCCCACATGGCCCTTTTGCCCCTCGGATTGATGGCAAAACCAACAGGTGTTGCAGCGATGGAAGCGGGCAAGAGAAGTGGTTCAGATAGAAGTGATTGTACCCGACCTAAAAAGCCTCTGCATGTTTCTAATAAGCTCCACGAGCAGAAACGTGCTCAAACTAGGATCAATATTGGAGATGCTTTTGAAAAATGGAGAGAGGTTAGAACACAGAAAGGTTTACAGACCCATGCAGAGCTGGATAAACACTGAAGCTTCAGAGTCCACCACATGGTGACCTGCATGAGCATCGAGTCTAGAGGGGCGGGGGGAGACAGCCGTTTGGACTGCAGTACCAATTTTAACCGCTAGGTGTCGGAGTGAGATTTGCTCCTTTAAGCCTATCGATGCCTGTGCACATATTGGAAAAGCTATCTTAGACAAACTTTCGGGCAGTCTCCTAGTAACAGACAAAGAGGTTCAGCTGAGGCGAGCCTTAAGCCTCCTGAAACAAACATGTAAGTCATTTCAAGCACAACCTTCAATATGCAAAACTCAACCTTCATCAAATCAAAAGTAAAAAAAACTGTTTCTGAACATTTTTTTAAAATTTATATTAGGTTCAAATGAAAAGCATAAAGAAATTATTTTAATAAAAAAATGCTGTCTATGTTATCTTGTTTTCACGTAGAGAAGCATCTGTGAGTCTCCCCCCCCCCCCATAGAAAGGAAGTGAAGTAAGGGTTAATGGAGACGCTCTGAGAGTCCTTGATGCACTCAAATGAATTCAAAAGCTAAATGAAGTAGTAGATAAACAAACCCCGGGGCAAATACTTTGTATGAATTCATGATGAATTGTGATCAATCCTAAAGCAACAAGATCGTTCCATTATTTTTTGGAGAAGTTAAGATAATGCGGTTGAAGGTTTTATTATAAAAGCTCATTAAATATGAACGTGCTCTACAGACGTCCAAACAAACAGAGACGGATATAGATATGAGCTTACACACACACACACACACACACACACACACACACACACACTCTCAAAACAAACAATAAAAGTCCATCATTTCCCTCTGACATCCAAATTAAAAGTAAGCGTCCCCCGGAGGATTATATTACCGGAGTGGTGCGTGCTGATGACAGCTTCATCACAGTCGTATGAAATGCAGACCAGGCCGGAGGGACACTGTTGTTTACCCCCGAACCATTACCCACCATTCTCTTTTATAAATCATCCTTGCATTCACTCAAGCCTGTTGCCCCCCACCCCTTCCCCACCCGCCCCCTGTTTCTGGTGTTTTTTTTTAATACTTGCACCCTTCACGCTCGGCTGACTGAGATGAGCCCCGGACTCCTGGCATCATCCGTGCACCTTGTCATGCGGAATCGAGCTCGGTATGTTGCTTTCGGGCATCTCCTGTCTGACAGGCCAAAGCTTTAATTGGCACACTCATTGTATGTATGTACGGTAATCTATACCGCTGTGGTTCTCGTGATAGAGCCCAAAGTCGGACTTCGATAATGTTGCATTCATGCTCGACATAATAACTGTCTGGACACATTTGTGGATCCATCTTGGTTCAAGTTTGGCTTCTTGTTACTCTAAATTGGGCTTAAATGGATGGTGCATTAAATTTCCTGGCAAAATGTAGTTTTTAATTTTCATCTTATTTTTACTCTTTTCATTTTTGGTTTCCTACTTTATCCATTGTCCTTTCCAATTAAGGCAAAAAGCCCCAAAAATATTATTTAAAAATAATACATTCATGCCTTTTGCTTGTTTGACAAATTTTATTTAATTTGAAGAATAAGCCACTCATTTGCCTGAATCTTTTTTTACAATTGAAATCCAACAGGCCATTTAGAGATGTTCCCTTCATGACATCACAAAGGGCAGTAGCCCCTCCCCCAGGTGGGTGACACTCCCATCGCTAGGTGTTTGTTCTGCCCTCTGAGTCTGCCTTCTCACTGTAAACAATAGGACATGGAGCGAGAAAGCACAGAGTACACCCGAGCCCTTCCAGAGAGGGGGCGTGGTCAGACACAGCTCATTTACATATTTAAAGGTACAGACACAGAAACAGCCTGTTCTGAGCAGGGCTGAAATAGAGGGGTTTATAGACATGATCAAATACAGGATCAGAGTGGATTTAGAACAAGAAACTTCACACACATGTTTTGAGGAGCTCTGAGACTTATTTAAACTGGTTGAAAAAGAGGAAATTTATGTGACCTTTAAAAAAAAAAATACTCAATCTCTGCAAGTTTACTATTAGAGACTCTGCAGGAATAAACTCAGTGACTTAAGAAATTCAACAAGCTGCTTCACATGAATCTCTAAACCTCTGGATGTTTCCATTTAAAAACAATAATATCAATATCAGATATATCAGGTTGAATCCTTATTTCCATTCAGGGTTTCCAAACTGCATGAGGACAAAAATACCTGCATTTTATTCCTACAATATGAGATTATTCATTCAAGATATGGATCTCAGGTCTGGAGCAGATAGCTGCTGCCGAAAGCACACACCTCTCATCATTTATTTATTGGTATATAATGCGTCAGAATACGTGTTTCTCAAGCGCACTGTTTTGACAGTCACTGCCTCACCATGCTGTCCCTTGAGACAAAAATAGTGGCGGTGACTTTTAAAACCTTTAGTTTATTTATGTGGTTATATTTAGTGATATCGCCTGACGTGTGGACTTCAGGCGGCTCTAAAGCTGTTCTATTTTAGGTGATTGGATACTCAAGCCAATCTTTAAGTAGATTTCTTTCTAAGAAAGCTTTGTTTTGCTCGGATTATTCAGGCAAATCAGACCTAAAGTCAGGATGATGAGCGTTTAAAAGAGCTGATGAGATATCGGCTTTCTGTAAAAGGCATGCATGTTGATTGGCTGCTTAGTCTCGATGCCGCCCGTGACCTTTTCAGTCAATCACAGAAGAATATGAGGAGGCCCTACATGATGCTTTGGGATGTATTGACTGTTTTCAGCAGATGGTTAGAGCCATTTCAAGTCCCCGTGGAGGCTGTGAAGCCCTGCACCTCTCTTTGTTCCCCCCCACACACACTCGCACAAACACTCTTCAGGGCTGACGCGATAAAAATCAATCTTTCCGTGACAGTGCCTCCCACCGAAGCTAGGGGCCTAAATTTACTGTTCTAAATTAGGATCTGACCCAACACCTTCCTCTCAGAGGAGGCTGGAAGTAGTACAATTTGGAAAAAACAAACACTGGACACCAGTGTCTGAAAAATAAAAAGGGACCCCAGTGGATCAAACAGAACACATTGCAGACTGAGGTGCGGGCATGCCTCTGATTTCCGTGAATAGAAAATTAACCTCATACCTATTTTTGAACTTCTATAGGTTGGTTTATGTGTTATTTAATGTTCATAAAGAATATATCTGAAATAAAACACTGCATATGATTGAAGTTAAAGGACCAATCTGTAAAATATCTCCTTAATGAAATGATAAAGGTATCTTACTATCTGATCAGACATTAAGGAAACATGCTATGTTGAAGTGCTGGCTTCTCTGACAACAATGCAGCAGCCAGTATGTCCTTCTAACTTTAGATTCTGCTCCTGAATGCTCTGGATTTTTTTGGACCAGAGACACACAGCCGTTTTGGACGCCCCTCGGTTTACCAGGTATGAGACCAGTTATGAGGTCAAACCAACAGGTGTTGCAGCGATGGAAGCGGGCAAGTCCCCTGAGTCCCCTGACTACAGAGCCCACTGTCTTCTGATTGGCCAGCTCTCCAGAACCCACAGAATGTGGGCATGTACTTGTTCCGCTTGTTCTGAAGTTTATTTATCCTAATTTTTATACAAAATCAGTTTCCTTGATGCACACAGAAAGCTTTGATTGACAGCTCTTAGCGGGGTGCGATTCTATGCCTCCTTGAAAATCCACAATTTGTTTTTACTGATATCAATATGCTTAATGAGCTGGAAAATAACCTCCATTCAAATAGCAGCAGTTGGTGTCCATCTAATCCATAGTGGTGGTGAAAAAGGATTCAAGGACGCTGCAGTGAAGAAAAAACTCTCCTCCATGTTGACGACTTTTAAAGAAGCTTTAAAAACCAGTTGCTGTATTTTAGAAAACATTAAAGCAAGTTAAGGTCATAGACTGTAAATATTAATGGACGAAGCCTGAGTGACATCAGCCATCTGTTATGGCAGGCTGGAAATGCCGTCTCAACCTAACTTTCAGTCGTAGCAGAGAGAATCACTCCCATGATTCCCCGCCAGCCTCAACTTCATCGTTCGTTATTGTTTTGATTGAAAGCCCCGCGGTGGCAGAAGTTACATACAGCGGCGATTCTAGACTCCATAAGGACCCCAGGCAAAACTTCATTGGGGGCCGCTCCAACCAACGCGTCCCGATGCTTACTCCTCTCCCTCTGTTTTCACGCCCCGATATAAAATTCCTCTTTATTTTCCTTAAGGGACTTTCATTGACAAACTTTGGTTTCAAAAGAAATTCTGCATGGGACACTTGCTGTCAGATGGGGCCCCAAGCAGTTGCCTGTTGACAAGCAGCACCCCTGGTTACATACTGTGTGTTACTGATGTCGTTGTGCAAATGGTCATATTGCAATAACGTTAAAAAAGTTTTATTGTTAGAAGAAAAGGAACAACAACAACAACAAAAGGAACAAGAAAAAGAAGCCAACATAGTTTATTTAACCCTGAGGGGAAACTCAAGTAAGACTACAACATGTCAGTCATTAAAGCATTAATAATACAGTCTGCAAGAAGACACACACAGATTTCATCCAAGGTCAGAGCTGCTTGTTTTCTCCCCTCATGTGTTCAATTATTGTTCCTCCACCTTTAACCACGCTGACTTCCTCCACACAAGATTAGATTTGTCCACAACAGGTTCCCTCCTCGTAAGGTCAGATACTTAGAGTCTAGTTTCAGAGAGCAGCCCTGAGAGTGAAACAAGCTCTCATGTGCTCAAGGATAAAACATATAATAAATGTATTTAAAGCATCTAAAAGCACCTTAAGTTGAGACTTTTTTTGAGTTGTTCTCATCTGAAGCACAATCACCTCGCCTGTTATATCATTTCAATGTCAAACAGGTTTTATATTAAAAAAAAAAGGATCTACAATCATTTATTCTGGTCATGTCAGATACGCACAATGAGGCTGTCACAAAACCAGAATTTTATACGTAGACATGATTCTAGTGACATTGCAAAACACATTGGCAGCAGTTGCCAACGTGTTTGTGCAATTTAAAGTGACTTTTTCTGCAATTTTTGCCTTTATTGGCCGTTTGTGCTGCTCTGATTAAACTGTAAATTAAGGAGTTTAAATCGGTCAAATTCTGATTGTAGTGATGTCATCTGCTCTGCGTGCCTTTCATTGTTAGACTGTAAATATTCTAAAGTAGAGCTCTGCAATATGACTAAAAATAAAGGATCAGGATAAATAATTTCACAAAAGTCGATATCGATAATTATGACGATAAATCAGAAATAATTTTTTCTTTCAAGTTAAAAAGCTGATTTTCACTTCTGTGGTAAAGTTTTTGTTCTGCTTCAATCGTCTGTACGCGTGCCTGTCCATATTCCTGCAACATTATTGGATGTTCGTCTTCTTTTTCTTCCTCTCTGTTGCAACGAGAGTTTAAGGCACATTAGCGCCCCCCCTTTCCCAATGTTTGTGTGGTGCAACTACAGGTTCAAATCTATCAAACTTTCTCCAACATCTGTTATATTTCTATTTAGAAAAACTATATTGCAAAAATTATCGTTATCTTTTTATCGCTCGAGCCGACGTGTAAGTCTGACTTTAGAGTCTTACCTTCCTGACAGACGCAGAGTCACCTGCTGGTCCTAACTAATTGAAATTGATTTAGGGTTCACAGTTTGCTCCGTCTGTGTCAGGCACAGCCCCAAGGTTCCCTGGAAACCCCACCCAGGGGTGCTGTGGAAGTGAAATCCACCCACAGTCGTCGACCACAGAGTCTAATTGTCCTGCAGGACACAAGTGACAAGAGGGATAAATAAAGATTCATCTTATAATTTCTCCTAATCAGTGCCTTGCATATCCTTTTCATTGTTGCTATGGTATCCATGTTAGTAGATTTTTTTCTTGTATGGTATCAAACTTTGAAATCCTGGTATCATGACAGCCCTATTAGGTCCATTTCTTTAACTTCACCCATAAGAAACTGATCGTCCATTGACAAAAAAAAGGATGTTCTCCTTTGGCCTCCCCACATATAAGGCAAGAGCTCTATGAACCTGAGCAGCGGATATAAAACTGTGCTTTCATGTGCGTACATGCTTCATTGGCCTTCTCACACCTGTGCATTAGTAATATTCACTCTGGCAAATCATTTAAGCTGGACTCCCTGTAGGTCTAATTAAGCCAATAATTCCAAAAGCCCCTCCATGTGTTCCCCTTCATTCGGCTGTAGTCTGCAGTCTGGTGGTTCCCTCTCCTCTGTGGCTCCAGTTAACGGAGGGAAAGGAAACAGTGGGAAAGGGAAGGAATGCTTCAGAGACATGACAAGGCGATGTAGGGCCCCGAGGGAAAGGTAATAGACGACCTCAGACACTTGTTATGATACATGTCAGTGATATCAGACACCCCGACTCCACCTCTTGCAGACTGGTGTTTCCACAGCGGCAGCTCTGCAGGGTGCTGGAGGAGGTGAAGCCTCTTCTGTGTGTGAGCTACTCCTCCTCTGTGGAAAAAAGATGACCAGCGCAGCGGAAGGAAAAGCCCACCAGGAGATTAGACAGTGAGAGAGGCGTTGGACACGCCCCCCTTCTTCAATACAGAACTACTGCAACTGCCCTTGAGAAAAAAAACAAAAACCATTTTGATCAAAATATGTATCAGCACTTATCGGTAAGACAATCACTCCGCCTCGCCTTGGTTTCGATTTCTTAGTTTTCCCTTTCAGGAAACATCGACCAAATCTCAGATCACTTCACATTGACATTTCAAGGGGAGGAGATGTATCGAGGTTATTGGTATGAATGCTATCCACTGCCAACAGCGTCTCAGGCTGGATCCCCAAGTCCATCAGGCCATGAAATATTTATCCATGATTCCAAAATGTCTGCCTGCAATGAACACTACCTCGTCCTGAATCCTGCCGCATAAAAACAGCAGCCCAGAAAGTTATTTGGGGATTTAAACATTTAAAAAAACACAAACTGAGTTTTAAAATCATTCTCTTAAACACATCAATATTAGTCTTTGATTTAAAAGTTACAATGCACCAAAGAAAATTGAGCTAATACCAAAATGTGTCCTTCCAAGTGTTCGATTTCCTGAATGTGACCACATTTAAATTATGAACAAGAGAGTTTTAAGTTGTTCTAAGGTTGATTTTCTTTTGCATTGTGCAACATTCAGATGTTTTCGGGACTCATTTGTGAATGCGCTTAAGATCGTCAGAAAGAAAATTGACACAGCAGACGGTTTCGACCAAGTCATCATATTGGACAAAAGGCAGAAAATGAGTGCTGATATTGAGGATACAAGTTCAATATTCATCCAACTGCCTCAGGATTTCTGTTTAAAGTAACGTTACAGAAAAGTGTCTTAGTTCAGAGTTAAACAGAGTGGTTCCAAAAGTCAAATCCTGTTCATTTTCTCCACAGCAGATTTGACTTTTAGCCATAATGTCATAATTTCTGATTACTCAAAGCGCTTTTACACCGCAGGTCACACCGACACATTCACACACTGATGGCTGCTGGGTAAAGAGTCCATCAGAAGTAACTAATCCCATTCACACACATTCATACACCGCTGAAGAAGCAGCAGGAGCAATTTGAGGTTAAGTGTCTTGCCCAGTGACACATCGGACATGTTGCTGCAGGAGCTGGAGAGAACCCTCGACCTTCTGGTTAAGGGACGACCGACTCTACCAACTGAGCCACAGTCGCCATATAGCAATAGCCTCTAGCACAGTGTTGCACTCTTGTACACTATGTTGGCAAATATTTATAAATTTAAAAATAAAAAAATAAAAAAAAAAAACGTTCAACTTCAGAATCTCTTTTTATTCAAACGATGCTCGGGTGTTTTTCAGGGATTGTGGCTCTTCTGCAGCTGAGTCATGTTCATCCTGGTTACCTGCTGGTCAATTTTCTTTTATCATTTTTTTTTACATTTATGTTCTGAGGTAGGTCGCTGCTTTTAAGAGGTACAACAACTTTCTTACCCATCAGTGTCCCTCATCTCCGCTGCTCGAACACATTTATTCTCTGATTTATAACGTCTACATTTATTAAAATGTTTCAGTTGGATTTTTCTCTCCGTTCTTCCCTCTGAGTTTCTGTGACCCCTCTAACGAGCACCTCCATTTAAGAAAACACTACACCCGACTGTGAGGAGTTTTTTTCTTTTGCAGTTAATGGCAGGTATTTGTTAGGAAGCTGGTTAAAAAAAAAAAAAAAAAAACATGTAATAAATGTATTTCTGTGGCTGAAGGGGTTGCAGAACTTTTTCCAACAAGTCACATTGATCAGAAACCTGAAAGTCTGTCTGCTTGAAAAACTCATTCTGCTGCAATATTAATGATGAAGTGATAAAAAACAGACTGAATAAGATGCTGAGAAGTTTTTATTTTGACAATAATTTATGATGTGCGGTTGCAGAAATTGCAAATGTATTATCCCACTGTTTAGCATTTATAGTTAAATGTTTGGATATGCATTAATATTGAATCATAAAAGTATCGTATTAATACTGTATTGTGACCGCAGCCTTTTTTGTTTTGCACGCAGTGGAGTAAAAAAAGAAGCAGCGTGTGTAGGCATAGAGCCTAAATAAAATGTCTCAGTCCCTCTGTTTGCTGATAAGGCAGTGCTGTCACACTCCCATTCTGTGTGCTGCAACATGTTTCTGTTGCACGCAGCGCTGGACTCGAGCCAAATCCCCCGACTACCTGCCACCGGACATGGTACAGTTACCACAGGCCGCAGATATCCGCTTCCTTAGCGCCCATTAGCAAGCAGCCTGAGGATTTATCACTAATGTCAGGGAGGCATTAGCAGACCTAATGAAATTTCACGTTGTTCTTCAAGCAATATTATCCCTGTGACCCCACTCCTTTCACTACAGCAAGGTTTAACAGCTGAATGTCAAACAGCTGGCTAAGCCTGTGGCATCAAGCTTAGTTACGGTTTTTTTGGGGTTTTTTTTTTTTTTTTTTTATCTGTTGCTCATTTGGATTTGTGTTCCTCTCAGAATAATAGAAAATAATGACAACCCCACAGCCCCTTTCAGTCTGAGGTGGGCTGCAAGTTAATGACATCGGGCCATGTTGCGCTTGGCTGCATCCCCGCTCATAATTATGGTCTGATTGTCACAAAAATCGCCTGCACTTGCCGCTATGGCTGCTATAAAGCCCTCCCCGCCTCCCCACCCCCCTACTCTAGATTAACGAAAAGGCAAATTATCTTTAGTGTGCTGGGGCTCCAACCATAACTGCCCTGAAATGAGTAATTAAAATTTAGCTTCATAACGAAAGGTGCAGCCTGGAAATTAATTGCCATGTCTGAAATACAAATTCCCATTTTGCATGATATCCACCGGCAGAGAGGAGAGTAAAAACATGCAGTGATAGTGTGCTTACTGTATTTGTGTAATGGCATGGTGAGGAGAGACTAAACATTTGGGGGGGGGGGGGGGGGGGGGCTTTTTATGTCTTTTTTATAGAGACAGGACAATGAATAGAGTCAGAAACTGAGGAGAGAGAGAGAGTGGGGAATGACAAGGAATCCCGGATCGGATTTGAACCTAGGCCGTTCACTATTGAGGAAAAAGTCTCTGTACATGAGGTGTGTGCACGAAATGCTAGGCTACCGGTGCTCCCCGAACCGCTCCCCAGACTGTAAACATTCTGCTATAAATACTACCTCTCAAGACCGGTCTCGAGACCACTTTTTAAAGGTCTCGGTCTCAGTATGGGCGGACTCCATATTTTGAATCAAGACCGGGCAGGACTGCCACTGATAAGACGTTTCTCGGACGCCATTACTGTGATCAGAAGAAAAACGCCCCTAACACAAGGAATAACTTGAATTCATTTGTAGTTAGGTTTGGCCATGCATGTGTTGTATCACAACGTTATGTACAAGAGGTAACCGTGCTCAGGCCCGGTTAGTCCTGGAGCAGTGTGAGTACAGGCCAGCGGGGGGGATGGGGAGGGGGGGCAATTGTGCTTGAGCACAGTCAGAACAACTTTATTAGTGTGAGTGCTCCCCTAAGACAGAATTTAAATAACATTGCAAGCCCACAGACGTTAGAATAGTTTGGGATTTTTCATTTCGTTTTTATTTTAATTTAATTTAATTCATTTATTTATTTATTTATTTTGCCTTTATGTTTTCAATTTCAGTTTAGTTGTAATTAGTTTTTAATACTGGTTTATTAGTTTTAGTTCAGTTTTTATTGGTTTTAGTTTTTGTCTTGGTATTGTGTGAATGGTTCAGAGGAAGACATCAGACAACTTCTTTAAAAAAAACTTGTTTTTCACTTCTGCAGTCAGAAACTCCTCCCAGATTTAAACCGAGCCTCGTTTTTATTTCAGTTTCAAGTAAGAAAAAAGGTTTTTAACATTTTAGTCCTGTTGTTTCTCTAGTGTTCATTTACAATAATAACCTTCATTAATACAAATATGAATTAGTTTTAACAGACTCGTAATGCTAATGCCGACAAGTGAGGGTGTTAATGTTTAATCGTTAAGTCTCCTATTCCGTATCACAACACTCCCTCTGGTGTGGAATTGCTTAAATAAAAGATTAAAGTCTCCACAAGTCAATTTAGTCGTCTAAAATATTCAAAAAGAAGATTTTTTTAACGACAAACACAGCATGAGCCTGGAGTTGGCTTTTGTCTCAGAATAGACTTCCTCTGTGGCCATCAAACCAAACAAAGTCTTTTCTGCCTCTGCACACTTCCTGATGAAGACCGTTCTCCGGTGCATCTCCGACTGTGTAAGCTTTGCATTTTTAAAACCGAGTTGTTGTGAACCAATTCCCTGAAAAGTGAGAAACCCTGCTGGAGTCTGCCGCCACCCCCCCACCCCCCGCCACGTTAAGCAGCCTTGAAAATGCAGGCATGCCTGAGAGGTTCAGAGCGGACACCTGATCACTTTCTGGGTCGGGGGCGATTCAAGTTCAGCCATATCAAAGAGAATCCATTACACGTGCCGCACATGGAGAGGTGGAGTGGACAGCTGATGAGGTTGAGAGCGCAAAGAGGAAGAGGGTTTTTAATAAATAAGCGTTACAGGGAGGGGGGAAAGAGAAGCAATTAATACTCAGAAACAGGTCCAATATTGAATTTTTTCTCTAAGTGGTTTGCAGGTTCCCGCTGGAGATGCTTCTGCACGCTGGGACGACTTGTGTGCAGAGAGGAGATACATGGAGGACTTGGAAAAACTGTAAAAACCAGGACACAGTCTCCTCTCCTGTCTCGCCTCCCCTCCCCTACCTCTCCTGGGACTTACCTCCACCAAGTTCAGGTGGTTGGTCGCCATGGTAACTGCTGCGAGTGAGGGCTATTTGCATTGTTTTCTGCTTTCATCTCTAAAACCATGTCATTATCCATACAGTACAGGTACTCGTGTTTGTTTGTGCGCCCCCAGTCTGCCTGATTGTCAGTCGATTTGCCTGCTTGTCAATCTGCCCCCGTCGGAGTCTGCCTTTTTCCTCCTCCTCGACGGCTCTTTCTCCATGTGCATTACTCCTCCATCGCAGATTCATTTTTACCACATATGTCACGTTATCTGGCGCACAGCTGGAGCCCCACATTTGTATCTGCAGCCACTTTGTTCTGCAACCCATTCTCCATTAATTACTAAATTACCATCACACACACACATAGATGCAAAGAAAGCCTCCTCATTTAAATTAGGGATTTACACACCTGACAGCACTCAAGAAAAAAAGAGAGCCAATTTCGTTGTTGTGCCTGCATGGTGACACTGAACATTCATATAGCATGTTTAACGTGCAAGGAAACAAGCTTGATGACTATTATGTGCATAGCAGGGCTAACAGGAACACCCAGGGTTTGAGGAACACTACTGACATCTGCTGGTCGAGACGGGAACATCACAAAATGTAAAAAAGAAGGGTAGAATAATAAATGGATTAAAGCAGGTGTTCCCAAACTTTGCCATACCAAAAATCCACCATAAAGCGATAGATAGATAGATAGATAGATAGATAGATAGATAGATAGATAGATACTTTATTGATCCCGAGGGAAATTCAAAGCATCCATCATAAAGTTAATTCTGAGTTTTTTGCTTCTATCAAAGAATTTCTAAACACAAATATAGCTCAGGTGAAAACTGAACCTCAATTAATCAGTTCAGTTATTGCTTCGATAAATACATTACAGCAGGTTACAAAGACATGACATGAAACATTTGTTACAAATTAAACCACAAAACCGACGCCCCCCTTCACATACATATATATTAACCTGAAAAAAAAGATTTGAAGAATACCTCTAGATGAATCAAACTTAAACTGTGCAATTAAAAATAGACTTATACAAGAAATGTACATAACCCGTTCAGGGATAAAAATATATGTGACATTTAAACAAGAACCTATAAACAGTTGATGAACTCTAGCCTCTTTGAGACCCCCCCCCCCCCTTGATGTCTTATCAATGTTTCCATATTTTATTATGAATTCATAATCTTGTTCTTCTTATTATTTTGGAAAAGATCTTGTAATTTATGTCTCACCAATCATCCACAGTAACGGTAAATTTTCGCTTCTCCCTCATCATCAATTTATTGAATTCAACTTGTCTTTTGGTGGGTGGGAACACAATATTGGGGGTTCTGTGCCTTGCTCAAGGGCACCTCGAGAAGTGACCTGGTACCTCTCCAGCTACAGGACTAACATCCATATTATGGTCTGCATTCGGACTTGAACCGGCAACCCTCCGGTTCCCAACTCAAGTCCCTACAGACGGAGCTACCGGCGCCCCGTTGATGACATGATTACATCTAAAAAGAGTAACTTAAATGTTACTGTCACATTTAATATTATTAATTAGTTTTGTTCCATTTACCTTCCTCTTCCTGCAGCTCCACATCCCCCCTCGTGTCCCCTGGGACCCCTCCACTTTATAAAAAAAAAACCCTCTTTATAAAGCTTTGTTGTGCAGACAGCGAGAGAAGCAGCGAGTGTTTAACTCTCTAATTAATGTTCTGCAGGAAAGAGATCAAGTACAATTTATCATCGTAACACATGCAAATACAGGTGATACTTATGTTGTTTTTTGTAACATGCTAATTTCTAAATCTAACAGTGCAATTATGCATTTATTTAACTTACATCTGCATCAAATTATCCTCCATAGCTGAACATTTGCACAAATATATAAAGACCCAGAATGCCACCCATTCATAATTTCTGCTCGGGGAAAAATGCTGCTAATTATGCCAGAAACCTGAAGTCTAAGCAGTTTCCTGTGAGATATCTCTGCCTTAAAAAGAAAAACCTGCTGCTGCACTAATTGGGTGGCTTTATAAGCTATAAAAATGAAAAAGATGTTTTTTTTCAGCCTGTCACCTCCACTGTACCTGTAAAGGAAACAGGCTGGTTTCAAGATTAAAGTGCACTGATTGGATGTGCAAACATCTGCCAGAAAATAAGCCTACGAGGAGTAAGCACCTCTCCTGGGACCACGTAAATAAAACAGATAAAGGCCTGAGAGATTTGTGTTTTTAATCCGTCCGTAGACTGTTTCTATTTGAGTGAGATGAAAGTGAGAATACGTGCAGGATGGCGAGGAGGCCCCTGAGTCCACCGTGTTTCATTGTGAGTCTGGATATGTGCCAGTTGACTTCATGAGAGGGAGAGCAGCTGTTTGCTGAATTCATACATCCACACCCAACTGCTCGCTGCTTTGTCTACACATCAATCCCCACCTCTCCACAGCACGGCTCATTTCAGAATAGTGGCGCTGTATAAAGACATCACTGGTGGAAAAAGCACATGTTACCTGTAAACACTTTGTGTAAAACCTGAGGCAAACTCTCCAAACACCGAGGACTGGACAACACTCACAAGATCGCCTCCGACAAAGAAACTATCTGG
Source organism: Labrus bergylta (assembly GCF_963930695.1). NCBI lineage: Eukaryota > Metazoa > Chordata > Actinopteri > Labriformes > Labridae > Labrus > Labrus bergylta. The sequence continues at coordinate 28,090,787 of NC_089204.1, forward strand.
TTCAAGTAGAAGGTTTTGAAGTTGCTCGTCAGAATGAAGACTTGATTTTTCAGATCTTTATAAAAAGTTTAACATTTCTGTAAAATAGAATATATCCTTAAAGGCTCAGATTCAATAGAACAAGACATCCCTGAATAAACTCTAATATGATAAATTCAGATATCAGAAATATTACATTAAGGGGTGCCAGTAGCCTATGGTTAAAGCACTATCCATGTACGGAGGCTGTGGTCCTCCAGGCAGATGGTTCAGATCCGACCTGCGGCTCCTTTCCAGAAACTCATACTATCCCCTGCCCTATCTCCAAATAAAGGCATAAAAACCAAAAATAAACTTTTAAAACAAAGAAATACTACCTTAATCCCGGGGGAAATTTTGGTTCCTACAGTTGCTCTTATACCCAATATAGAAATATATATAGAATATGGAAATCTGGAATAAAATAGAGAAAGAAACAAGCAGTAAGTACCAAAACTGTCTTGAGAGTATTTGAAGAAAACATAAGTTATGTACAAAGCACAGGGAAGTGAAGATATGCAGAATATAAACAAATATACACGTACAAAATGTACTTTGTTGAACAGTGTAGATATTCCACAGAAGGTTAAATTAAAGACAAGAACAAGTGTCAGTACTGCACTCATGGGTGACTGAACAAATAGTCGACCAACAGATCGCTCAGTTGAAAATAAATATTATAAAGATGAGAAGTTTCCAGTTGCTGAGTGTGAATAAGTCCACTGCCAGACTAAGTGTCTGACTCTCAATGGGATACAAAACATGGGAATCATTCCCATTTTACGGGGGCCAAAACTAGCTTTGCATACACTGACATTAACCCTATGTTCGGTTTTGCTGAAGTGTTAGCAACCAGGCGTATGTCTGTGTTTTTGTAAGTTAAAAATAAAATCTAGCTAACTTTTTGAGGTTTGTGTTTGTCTCCCTGCAACTCTAAAATTAAATATCCTCCATTTTGTTCTCACTTTGTTTTGTTTATCAACATTTTTGGGGGGAAAGGTACGTCTCTTGCCACTAAATGCTACACTTTGGATAGCAAGTTGGCTGATCAGTGTTGGGTTTATGTAAGCTTTTAGAACTGCAATCAGCTTCTGCAAAATAAAAATAAAAACTAGACTAATAATTATGGAGTCAGAACTCAACCACAAGAGTTCCTTGTTGTGAGCTGACAAACAAAACTCGAGAGTTCCTTCAGTAAAGTAAAGTTTCTGTTATGAACACGTTACTGCTGACTTGTTCCTCTATGTGTATAAAAGTGTGAATGCTTTTATCCTCCTACTGTCTCAGGCGCTGCTGTTACACTTCCCTCAGTTAGCGGCGTCTGCCACAGGAGCAGCGGACCCCGGGAAGGACTCATGGGAAAGTGAGTCATAGAGTGGACGCTGCAGGACAGGATGTGAGGATATGATGGGCGGCGGAGAAACACGCGCTGGCACTGAGAGCTTCATTTGTCTTCTGCTTGACAGATCGGTGTCTCAGTGGACGACTACGATCGATGGCACTTGACCCCCTTAAATAGCAAAAGTGCCAAACAATCCCTCCCGTCGGCCACGTCTCACCATAAAGGATCGATTGCAGCACGACAACGCTTCTTCATGATCAAATGACTTGCTGTTAGTCCCTTATTTTTTAATAACGATGATGTTGCACATTGATCCCAGAAGAGCTGCCTGTTGTTCTAAAGAGTGGCTGAACAATCACGGTTTAGTTTAGTGCCCGATTATACTGAGATCTACAAAAACCAGTGATGGTTAATACAAACCTGTTGGCCTGTTGAGCACCGGTTAGCGTTAGCTTATGATGCAAAGGGAACACTAAACCCTGAAACTAGTTATGTTCTAACTGAAGTTGTGTCATTGTTTGGCTCCACCAGGGAAATTCATTCATATTCTACCAGACAGATTGATCATCTTCCTTTTTATAAAACCAAACACGGTCAGTTTTCCATCAGATATCGTGGGGTACAAATATGGAATTCCAAAAGACACGTTAACAGCTCTTTGTCTACAGAGATTTTTAAAATGAAACTGTCTTCACATTTAATCCACGAGGTCAAACTTTTGCATATATAAAATACATGTATTTTTTTTTCCATCAACTCACTCATTTCATTCCCTTTTTAACAGATTAATGCCTGTTTCATTTAGCTGATAGAGGGTTAAAATGTTAAGTCTTTCTACTGTATGTATGTGTCTAAGTGTGTGTATGAATACGTGTATAGGTTACTGTATAAGTTTGTTTTGAAATTGTGTAATTCGATTTGTTGAGTTGATTTATTTGTCTCTTAAGAGGTGAGGCCTGTTGGCTTCTTGACCTCTCCTGACAAACCTTTTATGTTTTTGTTAATCCTATTTTGATGTATTCTTATATGTGTGCTAATATATAAATAAATAAAAAAATAGAGAGAGACGACCGACTCTACCAAGTGAGCCACAGGTGGTCGGGTACATACAGTAGGAGTATGTTAGTTGGTGTGTTAGCTTGTGTGGAACCAGCTTCATTGGCCAGGTACAATCACACATACAAGGATTCTGACTTCAGTAAACCGTGCTCTCCATGTTCCAAAAGATTAAATATGAAACAACAAACAAACTAAAACTAATATGTACACGACTGAATAATACAACAGTGCAGTGTTGAGTAGTGCAAAAGATGCTGAAATAAACATGATAATAAATTATGTAACCATGTAACAGATGGGTTCATTTACACAAGGTAGAGAGTCTTACAGTATTAATATTAAAGCAGCGTGCAGAGATTGATGTCAGTTATGGAGGATAACTGTATTAACAAGATTAAGTGAGTGACCACGTAATGTTAAATAATCGTATTTACATTCTCAGTGGGTGTTTACAGGATATTTCACAGTGACAGATCGGATGCCCTGTGACTGTTTGAGCATTCATCAGAGGGGCGGCCTGCGGGGAAGGGTCTGTTCTTGTGTTGTTCTTGTTGAGCCGTGGTCTGTATCGCCTACCAGAGGGGAGGAGTTTGAACACTTTGTGTCCAAGGTGTGAGGTCTGCAGTGATGTGCGTCAGGTGAGGTAGGTTATCAACAGGGGAAAAGCAATGGGAGGAGGTTGCCATATGTGTGGTGTGGGAGGGGGTTCCTCACTGAGCTCATCAAACTTCATCCGATCTAGCCATAGCAACACGAAGGATCCACCTTCAAAACAGGCTCATCTCATCTCAGACAACCGTACAAGTCTACAAACGTTTACAACACAGGAATCAGGGAATGTGTTTCCTATGGAAGCAGGAGTCACGGCAGGTAGAAAACAGGTGGAAGCTTCCACTACATCTAAAACTGTCTGAATGTACAACAGCTTCATAATGAGATTGGCAACAATTATAAAAATACAAATAAGAAGTTTATTTGTATAGAACTTACAACAGAACACAAACATAATCAAAACCTGAAAATCGCATAAACATCATCAGAACCCAAACATCATGAGGACTCAATCATCTGAATTCAATATTGAATAGAATCGCTTGCACGGCGGCCACATATTCAAACACAGACAGCATCATTAATACAAAGGACATTTCAAAATCACCAAAACACGGTCTGGCACATCGTCCACACACAGACAGCTTTAACTGGCACGGCGGCCAAATGAACCAACACACAGATTTGTACTCCGAGTGTAGGCAAAAATCATTAAGCAGGTGGGCCTTTCCACTACAGCTGTACTTGTCTGAATGCAGCACAGGTTAATCAAACAGAAGTAAGGGTGAAGGCAGCAAAACGATCATTAATTACATGAGGCAAATCAAACAAACTGTGTCAGCCGGCATGGCAGACACATACTCAAACACAGCTTCAATATGGATCAAGACACATCTACAACAACATGCTCAGCGAGGTGAAAAATGACACTTGAACATGGCCTGCAGCAACCAGCTCAGACACAGCAACATCAGTAGAAAACCAAGAGTACACAACCAGCCTGGTGTTCAACACTGAAGTCATTTCATTGCAGTCCATCGATTCAGCCATTTTTTTTCCCTTTCAGATTAAATCGGGGTCAATGAAATCCAGTCTGGGTGCCATCATGGATGCCATGTTTGCACCAAAACATTGCCAAACATTCACACATAAACATGGAGACGCAGCAGCCTCAGCAATCAAAGCAACATAAAACATTTTTTTTTTAAATCAACAAAACACGGTCAGGCACGGCGGCCACATCCTCAAAACACAAATGTAGATACAGTCTGCAAAATCAGGATGTAACTTGAACACAGCCTGGCAAACCAACACAAACACAGAAACAACAAGCTTACACCCACCACAAACCACACCAAGGAAAGAAAAGTTGATCCTACTTTGGATGATCACAGCAGATATGGCTCGTCTTGGATTTCTTTCTCCATAATCCATCAATTCGGTCGTTTTTTTTTACACTGTAAAAACAAAAAGTCATAATAACATAACATTTTAAGTTAGTTTTTACTTAAAGTCTATGAAAATGTGTTAACTCATTATACGTTTATATCACCTCAACTAATTGAAAGATTCAAATTAACTTAAAAATGGCGAGCTCTGTTGAACCCTCCTTGCTCGCAGAGACATCTTGTTGTTGGTGCAACAGAGGGCGCAGCTGTTATTTGTGCTTACCTGCACATGGGATGGAACATTGTCACAAGACTTGAGCACTTTTAAAAGATATGTGAAGCATGGGTTCTCTACTATTAGAGTCAATCAGAGCCCGGGCTCTCTGAGAGGCTCTGAATTAAGGTTTCACTATGGGAGGGTTTGTGTCACATCCCCTGTCTCCATTGGCATTATAATAATACCGCAAATTTGTTGTTGCTGGTAGTGATGATGATGGTGACAATAATAATGATGATTGGAAAGATCATGTTGTGCCTTTAAAATGCAGTCTGAAAAACATCCGTGATAAACGTTTGAGACGGACAAGGCAGCAGAGATATAATTCATGGATTATATATGCACCATAAAGCATTATCTCTCTGTCTTAAAATAAAACCTGTAAACTAAAAGTGGTACTAAACATGGGTAGAGAATTTATCAACTGTTTACAGTTTCTTTGTTTGTTTTTAACACTCCATTAGCTTTATAAGGTTGAACTGTCAAAGTTTGGTGTGGAGGGGAGTAGGACCCAAGTGCAGAAGAACAAAAAATAGTTTCTCACTCCCTTTGTCACAATGTTATGTTTTATTTTATTTATTTTATTTATTTTATTTATTTTATTTATTTTATTTATTTCATTTATTTCATTTATTTTATTTTATTTTTTATTTTTTATTTTTTATTTTTTATTTTTTATTTTTTATTTTTTATTTTTATTTTTTATTTTTTTATTTATTATTATTTTAAATCTATTTTTTTTTCGATATTGTGGTATCTATCTATTTTTTTGTACATTTTAAATTTTTCTTTTTTTTCTTTAAATTGTACTGTGTTCACTTTTTGTTTGCAATCTTTGCTCTTTGCTGCTGTAACACTGTAAATTTCCCCATAGTGGGATAAATAAAGGATTATCTTATTTTATCTTAAGTTTTCTATCCACTGATTCAGCAGACTAAACTCTCCTCAGTGTTACCATTGGGCTGAAAATGCATCAAATTCAGACCAGCCCCAGCGCCAGGATCTCGCTATCATACAACGAAAAGGTAATCTTTCTATTATTTCTGCATTCTTTCATCCTTCCATGTCAAGGACACAAAGGTTTACAGTAGCTTTACAGTTTAGGGTGACCTGGGGCCTGCAGGTGTCATCTTTGGAAACATATCATGGCACCTGTACAGGTAAACAGGTCTTATCCGCTCTCACCTCTCTTCAGCTGCTCCACATCTTCGACAGCAAAGTGAGTTTGTTTAGTGTGTTGTTTAAAATAAAAGGTTTTGCACCTTTTCAAAAAAGCTTAAGATCAAGCTCTTTCATGAATACCTACGACCTCAATGATAGTAGTGATGATAATAAGGATGATGATGATGATGATGATGATGATGATGATGATGAGGGTTTAGTTTGATAACGGTTATTTTAGGATAGTTTTGATGCTGATTGGAGCTCTGAAGAACAGCCGTCGATGTTGTGCTTCACCTCTGGTCACTTCCTGTCAGCACCTGTGTGTCTGTCTGCACCTCCTGACGTTGTTTCTACCTCTCTAAAACCTTGCTTATGTTGTTGCTAATTATCCCCTGAGAATAACTAACTCTTATTTTTAACACTGTAAATGCAGACATTAAATAATCTAATCTTTAAAATCTTTAAAATCTAAGGCCTATAAATAAACTTTCAGATTTAATGATCTTTTTGTTTGTTTTTTTCAAATGGCAGTAAGTGTCATCATTTGTGATCAGGTTTGTGTAAATGCTCTGACCCGAGAGCCTTGTTTATCATTTTCTGAGCAGAGCGCGGAGGAGTCTTATAGTATATATTTGTCAAATAAAGAGCACCTGTTCAGCGTCCTCACAGGGCCTCCTAACAATGCCATTGACCTTTTCTGCGACACCTCGTGTATTTCAGGGCGGTGAAAGCATCAAACAGCCCGGCTGCTGGAGCCCCTGCAGGAGCGGGCGTGTGTGGGGCCGTGATTAACGCTCCTCTCTCCCCAATCTCTGACAAGCACAAGGGCCACTCTGCCCGTGTGATAGACTTCTTCGCAAATTGAATCCTCTCCTCTTTTTTTACTCGTCTGTGATGTAATCTAACTCTGTACCAAGCTCTCTTCACGGGGGCCACCTTTCCTCTTTTCATTTCCAGTAATAAAGTGTTATGTGCGAGCTGACTCCACCGGCAGCTCCCAGAATGCGATGCTCGGTTTTCGAGGTCAACACGGACATTCATCAGAGCCGTTTCCCCGCTGAGGCTGTAATGATCAAAGTTTGTGTGCCACAGGCAGAGCACACAATTTACTGCACGCCCCCCCCCCCCCCCCCCCCGTGCCCTTGCCCATCACTCTGCATGGCGCTAAGCTTATCATTGTTCAGGCCAATTATGTGACCCGGTGAGGAGAATACGATTGCCGTTCTGTACCAGTGGTTTGCCAAATAAATAAGTGCTTAATGACCCTCTCACTCCCTCTTTTCAACTTAATTAGGAGGGGAACGGATTTGCTGGATGGATGAGTCTACAGCAGCCGACTGTGAATCTGAAGCGGGGGGACCGACAGCCCTGTCATTCGTCGTGTGGGTTGGTTTGTTTTTGCAGCTGCTTGATTGCAGCTTGAGACATCTAACAATACTGACCAGCAGCGGGTCCAGCTGTGCGGCTGCAGACGTTTCAGCATCCCGCTGCAAGAGAAACAGACAAGAGGATCTCATAATGAATCCTACTAGCCGTCTCTCAGATTACTTTTTGTGTTTGTATGCGGGCCTTACCATCACATGTATTTAATGAAAAAGCTTTGATTCCAGTATTTTTTGGGGCGTTCTCAAGCGAGGATAAGAGACACTTAACCTCAAAAAATAATTCTCCATCCCCAGCTTTAGACTGTATAAAAGAGAGTCCTGGCCGTGTCCCAGTTTAAGGTGCTGCATCCTTCAGAGGGCGCATTGAAGGCTGTGAGTCACAGCGGGGCGTTGAAGGCTGTTCCATTTCTAAGGCTCCTTCAAATGTGGCCAACAAATACGTCCTGCAAACAAAGGATCCATTGGGTGCGTCCCAAGATTCATTGCACACCATTTCCTTTTAATGTAATCCTTAATTTACAAACAAAGACTGACATTACTGTTATGAATTGGCATACAGCAGCGTGCAATTACAGACAGAGCATGAGTTAACACAACGAGAATTCAGGGTATTGTACGGTAAGCTAGTTGCAGTGCAGCTGTCAAGGTTGCTTGGCAACAGCGGTGGTGCTGATAAACAGAAAGGTAACCGGTTGGGGAAATCTGGTGATGCAAACAGGGAATACATTGAAGTCCAGAGCGTCTCGTTTCATTTTGGCCTGAGCGGTCTCAGGATACAGCCCCCCGAAATGAGACACACCCCTCGACACCTTGACATACAACGAGGGGTTAGTGTACCCCATTTTTTAAACCCCTTAGTTTGTCAAAAATGTTGTTTTTCTTGTACTACGAGATGTATACTCGTTTCAATGTTTATGTCCTATTTGAGAGGCATTGTAGGAACTTATCAATGACAGGTAGCCCCGCCCTAAAGTTCACCCTTCAAATTTGAATATAATTCAAACAATTTAACATCATGACTTTTCTTCAATTACCAATATTTCTATATCTGTGTTCTTAGCAAAATGTTCCCAATGGCAATAAAGACGGTAATATAACAGTATATAAAGTTTAATTTAACTGATGTACATATGTTTGATTTTTAACTTCTTGTTATTTTTGATAATTATATTCCTGTTTCTTGAGCTGTTGTGATAAAAAATATTCCCCCCTGGGGGATCAATAAAGTTTATCTTTATCTTAATGACTCTCCTGTTTTCTTCAAACTCTTGCACAGCTTGTCACCTGGCTTCAGATGCTTAAAAATTCTGCAGAACAACGTCTGTTCCTCAAGTGTCTGCACAATCTGTGTACATGTCCTGTTACAGCAAAGGATCAAATTCAGATTAAATGGAAGACGATAAGGGGTCTCCGCTCACTCTTTGTGCTGGCAAATTAATTACAAGCTTATTCAATGGCACCTGCACTGTAAAAAATCAACTAGTTGTTAAAACTTCAAAAAAAAGTTAGTGTCTAGGCTGCCTTAGAATTTAAAGTTAACTGAACTTAAAAGGATAAATTGAGATAAATTTGGGATTATTCCAAAGAAATACAATTTTCTCGTCAAATAAACTGGACATCAAATCAGTTGTACTTAAATCTTTAAATTCACTTTTAATCCCAATTCAGTTCCTGTGAAATTATTAAATTGAGGCAAAATGGTCTTTCAATTTCATTTGACTTGAAATCCAAAGTTAAGAATACTTTATCAAAAAGTTGAATCCACCCTTAAATGAATTCATCAATTTAAATTTAATAAATATTTTTATTTTAGTAAACTCAAATCAGAAAGAGAGATCTGAAGGATGTCGGTTGGAGAATGAAGGAATGAATAACCAACCTCCTTTCTTTCTGTAGAGTCACTTTCCACTTTAAGGAAAAGCTAAAGACTGCAGCTCTTTCATGAACACTTCAGACCTTAATGATGGTAGTGAGATGGATGATTATGATGATGATATTTAGGATGGTGTTGATGCTGATTAAAATGATCATGAGAAGCTGTCGATGCCTCTGTGCACTTCAGACTTAACGCTGCCTGTTACCACTCGATGACGTTGTCTCCGCCTCTCTAGACCCGTGCTACTTACTCTCAGATGTACGTCGCTTTGGACAAAAGTGTCTGCTAAATGAATTATAGAATTTTACATGACGACAATGAGAGATGGGTTGGTGCTGCAGAGTGGAGGGCACGGCCTCTCCAGCAAACCCTTTAATCATAGCACCACTGTGTGGCTGATGATGCTCATTTGTCTTCGATAATGAGGCCACTATTATCTGATCAATGTGCCAAATGTCAGGCCTCTGATGAATTATATATAAATTGCAAATTGACTAGTTTAACTGAATTACGAGATCCAATAATGATGTGATTAATGCAACATTCAAATCTGAAAAATGAACGTTTCAATGCAGAGACAATAACAAACCGGTTTGAATGCAGCAATGCCCCCGAACAGAACTGACAAAAAAGAGGATATTCTCTGTGGTATTGTGTCTAAATTGTGATGACGTTGCATGATGTTTTCCCTATGGGATTATTTAATGTCATAGTGATTCACTTCTCATTAAAACTGTGGCTCTTCATACTTTCAATTTTTAATGAGCATGTTTGGTCGCCACCAGGAGTCCCAGCTGCTTCTGTGTCTTGATGGGTGACGCCAGCTGTCCTCTGAAAACTGCTCGTGATGCTTCAGTTTCCTGTTTTATGGGCTCATTGGGTTCAAAATAACACGTGAATGATTCATAGTTCACAGAGATCATTTGTGAAGTGGCTGATAAGGAAAAACACCCAAAGACAAAAAGAGTTTTTGTTACAAGACACATTAAAAATTCAGAAATGAAACCAGTACCAAATCAGGTACAGTGCATCTATGTAAAAAAGGATGACACATCTCCACCGCCGTCCTTGTACAAAAATGAAGCCAAAATACCCCCATGGCCAACGCTGACTTATTGAGCTGGTGATGTGAAGCGAAACATGCGGCAGGAGAGAGCTGGCTGGTGAAGCCACAGAATTTAAGTCCTGCCTCTTCCACCAGTCGCAGATTAAATTTACAGATAAAACGTCAAAGATCCCCGAGGTCAGGGCGCCGGTAGGCCTATCCGGTTGGTTGTGTGCCCATAGTCCCCGAGTCTATAGACCTTGAAGTGCGGCGGCGGCCCTGGTTTAGCGCCGACCCTGAGCTCCTTTCCCACATGTCGTTCCCAAATCTCTCTCTCTCTCTGATTCCATACTTTGTTGTCAATCCTGTCCCTCAAATAAAGGCATAAAAAGCCCAAAAGTAATTTTAAAAAATCTCCCTCAGGTCAGGACAGTGTGTGGGTTTGAAGCAGACACTCCTGTTTATGTAAATTTAATGACTCTTGTGTTATTATTCGATACGTTTCCTCTCCCCGTTCCTCCTCTTCTCCTCTAATCTGGTGCTCGCAGCGCTACAAGAGCGTCATTTGTCAACAGAGCTGTCAATCATGATGTTACATTTGCTCTTTAAATGTTTTACGTTCACCCATGTCCCATCTGTTAACACAGAGAAGGCGGAGCTTATGACATATACTGCAGCTGGTCAGCAAAGGGAGCTCCAAATATTCTGGCTTCACTTTTAGGGAGTGACTGTGCTATCCATCTTTAACTACAGAATATGTCCAGAACATTTTCAACATGACCATTTTTTGTTTGTGCATTTTGGACTTTGCATCATTTTGCAGGAAGTTTACTTGCTGCTGAATTTCTCTCAGTTTTTTGCAGCATATGTTTTGCACTTGCAGAATGTTTCCTGGTGGTTTGGATTCATTTATGTGTTTGTAAAGTTTCTTCTAAAGGCCCTTTTCTCCAGGCCGTTGTAGTAAGATTGACCTTCTAACCCCGCCGAACATTTTGGCTGATGAGCGCTTTTCTGTCAGTAATACAAGTTCTCTGCTTGACAAACAAAGTACGGGGTCGACACGAGGGCGAGAGTGATAAGATAAAAGCAGAGCATTCCTTTCTCCTAATAAATCGCAGGAGCTAAACGTCCAGGGCCGGACTCGCTCACATCGTGCCCACGCGGGTACAGAGAGTGCCGTCCTTAAGACATCCTGTGGAGACTGAGCAGAGAGGTTTGAGAGCGATCAGCCTGCACACAGCCACAGTGCAAACACCATCCTCAGTGGACTACAATACAACACCATCTCTCCTGCATAAACGTCAAATAAAGAAATAAAGATGTGTTCTTATCAGCACTTATGTGAAAATGTCTGGGCTTTACTCCAATTCTGCCACACTTTAAAACACACACACACACACACATGCAGAGACACACACACACACACACACACACACACACACACACACACACACACACACACACACACACTAGCCAATGCCACCACTGCTGCTGCAGTCCAGCTGGCACCAAAAAAAGGGACACTTTGATGTTTGGAGGGGCCAAAAAAAATCTGCTGGAATAACATGAAGAGCAGAAGTTGTGAGCGGCTGTGCCTCTTTTAAAAACATATTTCGGTAACTGATTTTGAGATAATATTGAAACACTTCAAACAAAAAAAAAACATTCAAACCAGTGCAAAATATTCTGCGATTTTGAGATATGTAGCAGCGTGCTCGACGTTTGGACCTTGACTCAGGACAGAGCAGCCTGCTGATTATCACTCAGATAAAAAATGAAATATTTGTACTGTATGTCTTTGTGTTAAGACATTTTTCGAGGAAACTGTTTCACATTCATACTCTACAAATGAGTCATTCAGCACACATTTGACAACATTAACCTGCTGCAATGCTTCTAATTAGGGCTAATTATCTCATTAAAGAGACTTTGAAAACATGAAACAGAGATTTTTCTATGCAAGAAATGTGTTTATCAAGGTGGCAGGTAATTTGCATTCGAGGGAATCGACTTTTTTTTTTCCCCTTTAGTTGAATAAAAAAGATGCCTAATGAACCTCAGAAACAAATCATTACCACTACAGTGGAGATGTTTTTTCTCAATGAAAATGATAGTAAAACATGTTTTTTTAATCCCTGATATTCTCTTGTGAAACCATTCGTTAATAATTTGTGTCCACAAGCTGTAGCTCCACAATCCTCACACAGACAGACAGAAACCAGATCTGAGAAAACAGGATTATTTTTTTTTTTTGGTACATGTGCAGCTCTTTTGGACACAATCATTTGAGCTCTCGAGTCTCTGCAGAATCTAGCCGGGCCAGTGTCCCATTTTCACAGCGCTGATTATTCTTTAGCTGTGGATCAGAATGAATCACAGATCAAAGAGCTGCTGGGTTTTCCACGGTGGGAATCCTGAGCTCAATCCTACATTTCAGAAAGAGGAGTGTTCTCTGACACCTGTTGATCAAACGGAAGAGCTACAGCCCACTTCCTACAAGAGCTGTTAATGCCATGAGTATTTCCAAATGTAGGCCCATTGTTCCCACAGCTTCAGATGGAGATGATTTCACACACATTTATTTCCTCCTGTTTAGATTACTGCAACTCACTTTTCACCTTTCTTAGCAAAACATCCCTTAACCGTTTACAACTAGTACAAAATGCTGCAGCCGGACAATACTGGCTCTGAGGGTGAAGCATGCATAGGCACGGTACGCATTGCTATAGTGTGAGTGAGCCCCTAAGGTCCTCTGCCTTAGAAAAGAAACTGCTTGTTGTGTCTAGTTCTTTTTGTCCGAATTTGGGAGATTATCAAACCTGAATAAATCTGTCATCACATTAAACAAAACAAGAAAAAAGTGAACCCTTAATCCTCACGCTCAGAGTTAGATTGGCTGTTTTCTGCTCCACAGATCTTTGCCAGATTGTTTTTTGGTGTATCTGGGATCTTCTTTCCATGTGGGGACCATCTGAAGGCTACCTTAGGAATGTGGTCCTGGTCCATTCTGAGGACATGCACGTCCAAGCCCCCCACAGCTATCGATGCTCGATCTCCATCGCAAAAGCTGGTGATTTTTAAGCAGGTCCTCAGTGGAGATATTTCCCGACCTAAAGATGCAACATACCATCCACAGACATTTTTTTAAAGATTTATTTTTGGCTTTTTTGTGCCTTTATACGAGGGATAGGACAGTGGACAGAGTCGCAAATCAGGGAGAGAGAGAGAGGTTGGATTCAAACCTGGGCCGCCCGCTTAGAGGACTACAGCCTCCAAACATGGGGCGCATGCACCAACCACTGCACCACCAGCGCCCCACCGTCCACAGACATGATCCTTTTTATGTCATTCTCAACTACTTTGAGCCATGCAAAAAGCATTACATCGAAAACACTAAATAATACCTTTGCTCAAATGTGAAAATCATGTGAATAAGTTTCCCTCTTCCCTCTTGTCTTTGAATTGTTCTGTCTGTTGTGTATGATTCAGGGTGAGGGATCTTCATCCATATAGATTGAAATGTGTCTTGAAGTTGGTCAGACACAATAAAAAATAGTGATACATTTCAGGTGAGTTTTAAAGCTAGGGTAACCAGCCTGTTTTGAAAACGTTCAGAGTAGAAAGTACAGATTCATGTTATAAAGTAGATGCATGGTTTTGGCAGAAAAAAATATATATTTTAAAGTAGAGTACATATCTTTGAAATCTCAACTCAAGTCACAAAGTATTTAAACTTCCCACTCCTGCAGTTTAGTGCCTGATGAAACACGATGCAGGAGAGAGTCTGTTGAGCATGAGAGCTTTCTCGGATGTTTTAAAAACCTCATCCTTGTTTTGTCACTTTACTGTGAACAGGATTCAGCTCTGCTCGGTGGTGAGAGGGTTAAATCTTTTTTAATGCGATAACTCTGTGGTGCATTTCGGATGTCCAAGGACCAATGAATTTCTGCCCTGATAAGATGTCAACAGCACTGCTCTGTCTGCAAGTTGTGCGTGTGTGTGCACATGTTTATGCGTGTGTGTGTGTGTGTGTGTAATTGGGAATTGAGAGAGGGTGAGCGGACACGGCCTCAAGGTTGTACGCCATTAAAAAACTAGACTGCATAATTTCGGCCGAATAATTCATAATAATGACTCCCATGTTTGTTGGGTTGCTTGTTTATCTCGGCGTTCATTAACATGCCATCCTCACGGTGCTCGTTCTGCAAAATGTCTTCTGAGTGGGAGTGAGGGAGAATAATTAGAGGGCGTATGGAAATGATTATAACCTGCTGAAGTGGAAGTATCCCAGATCCACTGCCCTCAAACCCCCCGATGAACGCTGAGGGTTAAAGAAGTGGATCAGTGAGTGGAAGTGCACGGTTTGTGTGTGTGTGTGTGTGTGTGTGTGTGTGTGTGTGTGTGTGTGTGTGTGTGTGTGTGTGTTCTTCTGAGCTCTCTCTCTGCCTGCTTTGTCATGTTAAACTCTCTTTGCTCTCTTTCTGTCTCCTTTGCGTTTACTTCCTCGTTTGTGATATAAGACTCGTGGTGCCCTTGAGTGTAAAACCTTGGTTGTTTTTTTTTAAACTTACAAAACCATCCAGGTCACCTTGGCTTTTCCTCCACATTGTTTGAGTCTTTATGATGCAGATAGTTGAGAATTGATACACTTTGGACATAAGAGTAACAGAGTCGACTTCTGAGACACAATAACACATGAATCTCTTTTTTAAAGATTTATTTGTGCCTTTAATGGAGAGATAGGACAGTGGATAGAGTTGGAAAATCAGGGAGAGAGAGAGAGAGTAGGGAATGACATGCGGAAAAGGAGCCACAGGTGGGATTTGAACCTGGGCCGCCCGCTTGCAGGACCACCTCCTCCATACATGGGGCGCACACTAACCACTGCACCACCCGCGCCCCTCACAGGTTATTTTTAAACAGATAGTGAAACATATCCTCCATGACTTCCCTACTGCACAGATCCTACATACTTAGAATGTAATAGTACGGTTCAAAAAAACAAAATAGGTGTGATTATAATAGAATATAATAGATGTGTATATTATAATCTGAAGAATATACTTATATTTATAGCATTTATTTATATTTATAGCATCCCATTAATCCAGCCATATATACCCAATAATTCACTTTTTTTTAGTCTACATCTGTAAATTTTGTAATTACTGTACATAGCACAGATTCTTGCACTTTCTGCTTATTTGCACTTCTGGTGAGATGCCAAACCTCATTTCGTTACTCTGTACTTGAATATGTGTAATGACAATAAAGTTGAATCTCATCTGATCTGATCTGATCTCATTAGTTATTGTCATAGTTAGGGGCGCAATGTTAGGGGCGCGCTGTCACGGTTCATCAAGAGGTTTAAAACCCGCCTCAGCTCTCAGCCTGTCGTTAGGTTGACTGAGAGTTGGGCTGAGACACGATTTCCAACATGGCAGCTGCTATCGTAATAGATGGCTCACTCAGGCTTCTTCCATGAATATTTACAGTCTATGGTTGGATCTCTCCTGGAGCCCTTTTGAAGCTAGCCTACCTGTCGTTACACAGCAGTATGATGAGCTAGGCTAGATGGTTGTTTCAGGTACAGTATAGTAGGTGGAAGACCAGTCACACTGCATGCAAAAAAACCTGCCAGAAAGGAGATGCAAAAGCATTTTGTGTATCTGTTGTTTGGTTATATGTGTTATAAAGGCCGTTCAAGGGGAGTAGCTTAGGCTTTAAATTCTGTAATGTGTCACAACAGTTAACTTGCTTCTTACTCGTCCAAATACAAACACATTAAATAAACATAATTATAGATCAAATAAGACTTCTAAGTGAAAATAAAGAGTGGGCTGTGGAGAGAGCTGCAGCAGCAAATGGCACTGGCATGTGCATGTGAGAAAATAAAAAAAAAAGTGACAGTGTAATAAGTGTCAGGATGTAATGGTCGCTCTGTGTAACTGCATGAACATTAGCAGACTTTACTGCAGACAACACAGCTGCAGATGACCCACTGCACCTCCTGTGCCCTGCCTGAACTAACGATACGCTTCATTTTTGTTTAGTTCAAAATGAGCAGAATTTACATGAATAATTAAAAAGAGTTTGCTTTGGGGCTGTGTGATGTAATGTTGTGTTTTATTGGTTTAATCTGGGGGGGGGGGGGGGCTGGAGACTGGTTTTGCTGCGTTTTTAAACAGTCAACAGTTCAGTGTGACAGCGGTGGAAAGAAGTCGTCCCTCTCTCCGCTGAGCTGCAGCTACAGTCAAGAATAAAACAAAAGGGAACACACTCAGTGCCCCTGTTTCCAATTACCTCAAATGCCACACTGATGTGTGTTCGCCGTTGAACTCACTGAAAATGTCACTTTATGTGGAAAATAGCAAGTAAACAGCGTTTGACACCGATTGCTGCTTCCACCACTTTCAGGAATGACTGCAGGCCTGTTCTGACTCACCACACACACCGATGTGTTCCTCTGATGTCTGCGCTCCTTTTTGTGTTCCTTCATGGTGCGATGTCCTGCTTCATGTTGGCTGTTTTTTCCGTTTGCTTTTATAGTATATTTGTGTTCGGTTGTTTCATGCTGCTGTCGTACTGTGTCGAGTCATGTTGTGTTCCTCGCTCTCACCTTGTGTGCTCTGGTGACCCGCAGGACGCTGACAAGGTCAACAGCCTCACACAAACAGGGGAAGAGGAGCCTCGTCCCTTAAAAAAAAAAAAAAGGACAAAGCAGGTTAGGGTGACATCCTTAGGGGTGCGATCACACCTGCAGACAATTAAGTCCACTCAGGTCTGAATGATGCTGACCTAATCTGACCTAGTTGTTAAGACCTTAAAATCATTTTCTTACTATTTTCATATTGAAGGTTTGTCCACATAAAAGCAGCAAAAAACAACAGCAAGGCCAAAAGAGGGGGAGAAGTTTGATCTGTGGTCTAGCCTTTTAAATCTGGCTAGCATGAGCTTTACTCAGCGGACTTCCAAGGCAAACTGGGATGTGGCTTGGTAGCAGATGGGGAAAATAATCTGTAGAAATCTAACAAAAATTCACCCATCTGAGTAGTTTAAGTTGTAGAGTTTGTTTAAAATAAGCTGCTGGTGAAGACAAATGTTATGAAGAACGCAGATGGACCCAAACAGAGTCATGGAGTGAGGTTAAGCAGTGATTTATTGGAACTGGATACTGTTTGGGAGGTGAGAGATGTGAGAGCAGGATTGCAGTGTCTGTGGGTTTTCAGAGTATCTGCAGAGTCTAGCAGGGTTGCAGAGATTGAGGTCCATGCAGCTGGGTGTTGAAATACCCAAGGCTAGCGGCATGGAAATCTAAACACAGGAAAAGACAAGATAAGATGAAACTAAGTTTTCAGAGATGCTTACAAAGAGCGGCTGTGCTGAAAACCACAAACATAAACAGTCAATCGGGCAACGAGTGGCCGACTGAGGCGGGCTTTTATACTGTGGAGTGTTCATGTAGGCGGCTTGATTGCAGATGAGAAGCAGGTGTGCAGGCTTGATTGGAAACACACCCAGCTCCAGATAAACACACACCAACACACATGAAAAAACACAAAGGGGAAATCACTTTTACACTCTGTTATTGAGATATGCTACCCACACACACATTGGCTGAAATACACAAACAGGATCCTGTGGACATGCAGGAGGGATGTCAGAGTAAGAGGGCTGCACATGAAGGAGCGCCTGAGCAATTGGGGTCTTGCTCAAGGGTACTTCATCAGTGCCCAGCAAGTGACCTGGCACCTCTCCATCTACCAGACCAATTTACAGACTTGGTCCGCTCTTTGATTTGAGCCGGCGACCCCCCTTGGTTTCAACCCAAGTCCCTAGAGAACAAGCTACTGCCGACAAAAAAGATCCTCACAACAAACACGTTTCCCCATGTTGAGGGGGGACATTCTGACTGGTTTGAAGCCAAACTGGGTGAGAAGGTAACACATAACAGGAGTGGACCATTGGGGGTGGTTACAGGTGTGATTTATTTGTGTGACGACCACACAGGGTGGAATCGGATTGTCCCTCCCATCCCCTTTCAGTATCCTCTTTACCTTAACCCCGGGGAAAACGTCATGAGGTTAAGAAAAGATGTCAGGAGACTTCATAAAGGGACTAAGGGACTAATTATCATGGCTGCCACGTAGACGCTTCCGGGTCTTTTCACTCAAGTTAGGAGCCTTCCTAAGCAAAAAAACAAACAAATCGAATGCACCCACAGACATGAAAAGTGGAAAAAACAAACCAAAAAACTAAACTCATTATGACTGACTTTAACAGCCCTCTTCCTTATAACAGTGCTTTTCTATACCCCCCCCCCTCTCCCTTCATTCCCCCCCCTCTCCCTTCATTCCACCCACCATGTAAAAAGAATAAACTGCAATTTAACATTTTCATTTTAAAGACGAGGTTGACCATTAGCTGCTCCAGCCTCGCTGATAAATTCATCAGAGCGTGCAAAGGGCAGTCTGCTAAAGCACGGCTAATGCTCAGAGTGCAGCATTAAATACAACAGTGGACCTGAGTGCAGCTATTAGAAACAGGTGTAACCACTTATTTTTCACATTCTGTCCAGCAATTATGATATTTTTTAATGCGATGTGGCCGTAATTCTTCAATTTGTGTCTGTGTGCTTTTTTTCTTGAAAGTGACTCCCCTGCTGCGAGTGACCTTCTAGGTGTGATTTGATGCGTGGCGGTTAAGCATGAAGATGTGGGACTGATTCATAGAAGCCCACCGTTTGCATAAATTAGCCTCTCTCTTCTTTGCCTGTCAGTGTGTTTGTTTTTCTTTCTTTCTGCAGGGTTAAACGTACAGTAGTGGAACTTGACACAGTGCGAGGCAGAGAGGATGTGAGAGTCTTGGTAAACAGTCCTGGGCAGTAACGTCTCCAGGGTACTGAGCATGTGTGAGTGTATGTGTGTTAGTGTGGTTGTTATGCAGCAGCAGTTAGAGGGAAGGCGCTGCTGCTCTGCTGACATGGGTCACAGTGTCAGGGTGGGGGGGGTGGATGTGGCTGTAAACGGACTCAGGGTCACTTCGCACACGCTCAGGTGATGCAGCTGAGGACACCAAGCTTTTTTTACTTTGACAAACTGGTGTAAATGTGACGTCAGCTTGTTGTTGTTGTCTTGACGTTTAGGAGTGTCTGAAAAGGTCAAACAGGCTGCGACAGACCAAGAGATTTTTCACCAGGCTGCAAATTCAGAAATAATGCATGCAGTAAAAACACACTAATGAAAGTTTAAAACAGTAACAGGAATGAAAATTTCCTGCAGCTTCCTCGATCTAAAGTCTGATTCATACTGGGTTTGTTCACATTTTTCCATGTAACAAGTATCGATCTTTTAGTTGGTAAGAGGCCCGAGTCCATTAGTGCTCGGTCGCACTTCTTATTGATAAAATTGCTTGGATAGAAATCGAGAATGCACAACTTCTGAAAACTTTTTTCTGAATAAAACCACCTTTTCCGCCAGGTCGACAGGCCGGACTCAGAAAAGGGATTCTTTCCAGTGGAAGAACAAACAGAAGCATCCTGTGCTGCACCTCATCTTTATCCATGCATACACTTTGAAAGGGGGCAGCGTAACCTGTGAAATACTGCTTCAACACAAACACCATCATACCATCAGACACCTCTTCTGTGTGTCGTCCCAGCTGTTACTGTTTCTCTCTTTGCTGATTCATATTTAGATTAAATACATTCAGATGCAAACAGGTTTTTTTTTTGCAGTTGTGGACGTTTTGTGCGTTAAGTCCACAACAATAGAATTAATTTACAATTCTACAATTCACTTAGCAGACTCTTTTATCCAAAGCGACGTACATCAGAGAGTAAGAACAACACAAGCAAGGATCTAGAAAAAAGGAACAATGTCAGTAAGAGTAAACGATCAGCTTTGAGTCTGATTGGACACACAGGTGCTGACAGGAAGTGACCAGAGGCAAAGCACAACATTGAGGGCAGTTCTTGAGAGCTCTAATCAGTATAGAAACCATCTTATAAGTCATTGCTATCAAACAAAAACCATCATCATTACCATCATCATCATCAATAATATGGAGACCATCATCATTAAGTTAGTAGGTATTCATGAAAGAGCTGGGTCTTTAGCTTTTTCTTAAAGGTGCAGAGGGACTCTGCAGATCCAATGGAGTTTGGAAGTTCATTCCACCACCGGGGGGCGACAGAGG
The DNA here is from genome assembly GCF_963930695.1 of Labrus bergylta. Lineage (NCBI taxonomy): Eukaryota > Metazoa > Chordata > Actinopteri > Labriformes > Labridae > Labrus > Labrus bergylta. Next base: position 28,111,090 of record NC_089204.1, read on the forward strand.
AGAAGAGTCTAGTCAGCGTCTTAGGACCCTGTTGTGAAGGTTGGATCAGACGACTTTCATTTAGCCTGTTTATTCTGACCACAAGCACAGGGTTGAAACTGTCACCTAATGAGAGGCGAGTGATTTGTTGGGTAAGTTGAAATCGTTGAGGAGGCAGAGAGAGAGCAGCTAAGGTGAATCTCTCTCTCTTGATTAAATGAGAGGCGGCTGGCGATAGTTTCTACAATTTTTGCACAACTCTCAGTTACTCATGCAGGGACTGAATGTACTGGAAAGACTACATTCCCTTATATTCAACTTCCATCTGCCTGCAAAAAACCCCCTGCCATTCACACACGGTTACAAATGTTGCAACTGGTGGTTGCAGTGGTCAGAGGCGCTGCTTGTCAACAGGCAAGGCAGGCAACTGCTTGGGCCCTCGATTGCTGGCAAACTGAAAACCGCAGCAGTAGCTCAAAATGAATGACAGTAGGAAACCTCCCTAATGGGGCCCCATCTGACAGCACTCACTCTCATGTATTATTCCTGTGAAAACCAAAGTTTGTCAGCGAAAATCACTGAAGAAAAATGAAGAACATCTATCCATCTGGGAGTGAGAAAAGAAAGAAGAAGAGCGTCGGGACACTGGCCGAAATAATGGTGGTTGGAGGGGCCCCCAATTAATTTTGCCTAGGGCCCCTACAGACTCTAGAATCGACACTGGCAGTGGTTAGCGCTGTTGCTTCACAGCGAGGAGGTTCCTGTTTTGAATCCCCGTCTGACAGGAGCCTCTCTGTGTGGAGTTTACATGTTCTCCCTGTGCGTGCGTTGGTTCTCTCCGGGTATTCCGGCTTCCTCCCACAGTCCAAAGACATGCTCGTTAGGTGACTCTAAATCACCTGTAGGTGTAAATGAAGCGTGGCTGGTTGTTTGTCTCTATTTCTGCATTCATGTGCTGTCGGACACAATGGGAAAAACAAGTTTCTGAGTTGTAAAAGTCACATTAACACCTGCTCAAGTTGGAAAAACCACTCGGAGACAATGGAAAAAATTAGGTGCCCAACTTGCCGACTTGACTTCATAATCATCATCACATGGGGGGTAAAATATGTTTTGTTAATGTTAAGATACTTTTGATAAATTTCCTAAATTAACCCCGCCTCTCGCCCAAAGACAGCTGGGATCGGCTCCAGCCCTACCACGACCCCGTACGGGAAAAGCAGTATAGATGATGGATGGAAATGGAAATTTTTGTAATATGCCTGGACTTCTCAAAATAAACTTGTATACATTGATAGTATTATGTAACAATAAATATATATAGGAACCTTTATATGCACAGATCGACCTGAAATCGAGATTGCTGTTCAGTTCCTGCATATTTTCATGTGAAGCAGAAAGCAACACGTTCCCTGACAGGCTCCACACTATAAGCCATGACTGAACACAATGTGCTAGTTACACACAATGACATTGAAACATGCATAACATGTCACAAAGAGGTCAACGAGCAAGGATTCAAAATGACTATGTGTCCTGACAAAGTGTGACAGCACTGTCTCATTGCACTGCTAAGTGTCTCGTGATTTATTCCTTTGAAAACTGAATTGTTGCCCGGGGCCCCAGCAGACTTTAGAATCACTCCTGATTTAGGCTAAAATGTTTAAATTCAGTAATTTCCACCACAAATTGGTCTCATAATGAGTGCTTATTTGCAGCATTTGTACTCTTACTCAAGTCCTTCTCCCCTCCTGAAAACGGATTCATCCTGTTGTGTGAAACACTCTTAAACATGGGAGCATCATGACCTCACCACACTAAATTTAACACAAGTATCTGACGGAGTTTGTTTTGGTCTCCTCCCACTGAACGTCACATCTCTACAGCTCGGCTTGTCAAATTAAATTCCACCTGAGTATCTCTCATGGACAGTCTTCATGGTTTTTGACTGTTGGGTCGACTTTGACGGACTGCAATCTCGCGATTACGACAGCACCTGAAAGCACCAGCAGCAGCTTCGAAACTCTCCGGGGGCGCAGGTGGAAAACAAGATTACTCACGTTTGACCTGGTGTGTTAAATCGTTTTTTCTTTACATACTTCTGTGTGCTTAAGGAGATTCAGCAGTTTTTTTTTTTTTTTTTTTTGTCTTCTTTTCTCTCGTTTTGAGTGACCCGGTGTTACACATGGTTTCCCGAGTGATCTGGCTCCTGGTCATGCTGACAGGTGTCCTGTGCGCGCGCTCCAGCCGGGCTCATACCTGTCCAGCCATCTGCAGCTGCAGCCAAAACACCTTTCAGTGCAATAGAGACACTCAGCTGGCCTCCCGGGGTGCAGCAACATCCGTGACCCGACTGTAAGTAACACAACTTCCCAGCTTCAGTGTTTGTAGTAGTTTGGTGAGAAATCTCAGTGATGCTCCTGTCCAAGCTTTGTTCTAGTATTTGTCATTTTTACCTTAATTGTTTTGCGTATTAGAAAACCTTTCAGTGTTCTTTTAAAGGCCTACCTTCCTTATGAACTGGTGCAAACTCTTCCTTTGACTCCTACAGGTGGCTCTCTCAGCTGTGCCTCAAAGAAGTCCCCACTCATGCCTTCAAGGAGCTCATCAACATTACAGTAATGTAAGTCACTTGATTACATGCTTACATTAATGTGGTAGTAAAGATGGGTTTAACTTAGAAGAGGAAACACTCATACACACTACAACCTTCATGGCACTGAAAGAAAAGGGAATGCTGACTGTAAAAAGTTAGGTCAAACCTTTTTAAAGGGTCCAATAAATTAGTCTACTTCTGCAGCTAAATGCATCTTCAATATTGTAACAATCACAATTCTGTCATTAAACCTTACACTGACGAAGCCTAAATTAATATAAACATGAATACTATCTGTTTCAGAGTTCTTAACAGGCACATAAATCTACAGGAGGAGGATGTTATGTATCAGAAAAAAGCACATCAAAAAGAAACTGTATCAGAAACTTCAGAGGCACCTGTGAGCTTTTTGAAAGAACTAGCACATAAGAAACATTTGCCTTCATGTTCTGTGTTGAAGGGCCTTCAAGATAAGTCAACTCTAGATTACAAAAGACCAAAAACAGCACATAGAGATTTAAAGGGGAAATACTGTATAATGAAAAACACACTTTCTTAGTGTTTTATAGCACATTTATTTGAGTTACTGACCCACAAAATGTGTAAATATGTGACAGCAGATATGGGGCAGCTATCAGTGGTAGAGTCGGTCGTCTCTTAACAGGAAGGTCGGAGGTTTGATCCCCAGCTTCTGCAGGCACATGTCTTTGTGTCCTTGAACTGCCACTGTTGCTTCAGGTGGCGATGTATGAATGTGATTAGTTACTTCTGATGGTCTTTTTTCACAGCAGCCTCTGCCATCAGTGAATGTGTAGGTGTGACCTGCCGTGTAAAAGTGCTTTGAGTAGTCAGAAGACCAGATACAATCTCAAGACCATTTAGCATTTAACAGATGTAAGTGTTGCTACAGGATGTGGATGGTTCCCAACAGAAGTTTGGTAACAAGTACAATTTAAACACACTTTAAAGTTTTAAATAAAACACTATGGGTGAATGCACAATAGAGGTTTATTTTGAGGCTTTTTATACCTTTATTTAGAGACAGGAAAGTGGATAGAGTCAGAAACCAGGGAGAGAGAGAGAGTGTGGAATGACATGCAGAAAAGGAGCCACAGGTCGGATTCAAACCTGGGCCGCCCGCTTGGAGAACGAGTCAGTGTGCATACATGTGGTTCGCACACTGACCATTAGGCTACCGGTGCCTCCCTTACTTAAATGTTCTTGTGTTTTGCAATAATATCTCTTGAGTTGTAATAATATAAAATGCATCGTTTTGATCTTTGTCAACATTTGTCTGATCAGCTCCAAAAGAAGTCTGACAAATCTGAAGGTTTACATCGTCTTTTACTGTCCCGTTCAAGGTACAAGGTAAAGAAAACTTTGGCAGATGAGGTAGAAACTGACTCGACTCTTCATTATTTACAACATAACTGAATTTCACTTTAGTGTCTTACTCTCAGATTTTTTTTGAAACCATGTTTGAACAAATTCCTTGTTCTCAATGATGAATGAATGATTGTCCAGATGTGTATTTTTTTATCTTACAACAGTAAAGCATGCACTCTTTATAAGCAATATTTAGGTATTTGTCTGATTCAGTTATGAGAAAAATGTTAGTTCATATAATTTCTAATTCTTCAGAACAAAAACAAACTGAAGAAAGTTTAAATAATCCATGATATGGGGGGGGGGGGTATTTTATGGATATTCTTTGTTAAACATGAACTCTTCAGAAGCTGTAAGTAAACTCGAAATATCAGCACCAGAATGTAATCAGCTGTAGCTCCGATCAGATGGCTATCAGGGTAACAGATTTCAGCAAAAACCCGATTACAACCGGGGTGACACATCTTACTGAAAACAGACAAGAGGAAATATAACCTCTTTCATCTTAATCACTGGTTAATTAGTTCTCATTTTTATCGTGTTTACAGCCTCTAAATACTCGCTCCTAAAGCACCAACGCTGTCCCGAATGGGCTTCACTGTTTAATTAATACATCACTTCAGATAACGATTTTTAGCTCGTGGGGAAATCTTTTCCAAATTGGCTTTTTTTTTTGTGTTCTTTGTTAACTTTGCTCTCTCTCTCTGCTCCTCAGGGACGAGTCTTATCAGGCTGAGATACTTACAGATAAAAAAAAAAAACAACTGCGGAAGAGGTTACGGTCCCCGAGCTGTGGTGCAAGTAGGCCAATAAAACCTGTGTCAAGGTAGAGTGACATGAAGTGCTCGCTGATGACGCAGACTGGGAAACGCTTCGAGATGAAGATGTGGAAGAGCTTTTTTTTAAATTTTTTAAGCGTCATGCAATCAAAGGAGGGGTGCAAGAACAAATGTCAGCAAGTACATACAGTGTCATGTAATTATTGTTTTAAGAGGAGAGACATTCATTCAAGAAAAGAGTGAGGGGTGACAACAGAAGAGTGGCAGAGACAAAGAGAAGAAGAGAGCGGCTCTGAAAAGACGAAGTCGGCCGATCCCTCGGTCTTAAAACAAAGTGTTCAAGGACACATGAAGAAGTCTGTTCCACTTTGTCTCTGAAGGTCTTTGTTTAGTCCTCCGTCTTTAAACATCTTCACTCAGTCTTCCTGGCCCAGATGCATCCTTGATGTATGTTTGGAGCTTTTCCAAACATGAGGGGGAAGCATGTGAGCGTGTGTCGCCCTAGTACCCGTTGCTTCCTTTTTAAATATTCCTCCTAGTTTGTGTCGTAATATCAATCAGCTCTGTCCTATTTACAAAAGAGGTTCATTAAAAAGGAAGCTAAGAAAACCATTATATGTGTGGATCTTAAAAGTCACAGGAAACTTTTTTTTTAAAGATTTATTTTTGGGCATTTTGTGCCTTCATATGAGAGATAGGACAGTGGATATCAGAGCGAGAGAGAGAGTAGGGAATGACATGCAGGAAAGGAGCCACAGGCTGTATTCAACCGCCCGCCACCAGCGCCCCAAAGTCACAGGAAACTTAAATCCAACACAACTGTCTAAATCAGGGTTGAACACATTTTATTAATCATCTGTAAAGCGGGGTAATCGCTTCAGGATAATCAGGCTGATTTCCTGTTCAATTCTCCCCTTTCAACAAAAAGCAAAGTGAGCAAACTCCTGATTTTTGATGGTTCTCAAGATTATCTTGCTAGATTTTCCTTTAGTGTGAGGTGTGTTCAGAGTGAATCTATCGGTTTAGAAGAGAGTTGTGAACGCACAGATTTACGATCCGATTTTCTGTTGTGTGGGGGAAACCCCCGTGGAGAGCCAAGCACACACTCTGGATTATCAGGTAAACAAAATGAGCCAATAGGGAAGCAGACTGACTGAAGAAGGAGGCACGGCAACCACAGTAAATCAAGTAATTCCACAACCGTTGGATTGGTTTCCATTAAAACTATAACACACACATATTCCTCTCATGAGGAATTTTAACATCTTGTTATCTTTTCAACAAAGTATAGCACATAAAGTAAACAAGTTAATCATGTCAAATTGGATGGATTGGAAGGAACAGAAGGGTGTCATCTGCGTCACGGCGATATCTGATGTTGTGGTTCTGGTTGTGCTTTTCCGCTGGAGGAATTTAGCTCGGGCCGTTGTTGGCCATATTCCGGAAAAATGTGTGTGAAAAACAGTGACATGTCTTGCAAAGAATAATTTCTGCTGACAGTGTTTCCCTTTTTTAAATAATTACTTTGGATTTTTTGTCTCCAAGTAGGACCTAAAAGAGCCACATGTGGCTTGGGTTGAGTATCACTGATCTACAGGTTGAGCTTCACTTTGAGGAGATAGTAATACAGAACAAGCTAATGCTACACAGCCATCGTTTAGCATTGCATTTATAGTTGCATTTGTTGCTGTCTTCTAAATAATTAGGGTATCAAAGCATTGTTATTCATTATTTAGTGACCAATTGAAGCAAATTCATCCTGTTGGAAAATCTTCTTCTTGCTTCTCTGAGGATTTAAACTTACTCTTCAGAGGTTAAATAATCTTGTGAAATATAACTTTGTTGTTTCCACAGTGAGACAGATTTGATCTTCTGCAGCCACACAGTCTGTAGTAATGGTAAAAACATCTTAAAGAGCAGGTTGAGTCTTAATGAGACCCTAAACTTTGATACCATACATCCATTTGGACTTTCCAAGCCACATTTCCGCTTAGTATCCGTTTGCCGTATTTCACTGAAATCCAGCGTTTACAAGCTTGAACCGAGACATTTTCAAGATGTAATTTGTTTACAGCCTCTTGTTAATCTGTTGACTGATGTGAAGCCATTTCTTTGTTCCACAGAGAGATTTCCCAGAGCGACTGCATCAGGCAGATAAAGAGACATGCCTTCCTTTCCCTCCACAGCCTGGTTCAAATGTAAGTGACACGCTACCTTCCACGTCGTGTCAAACTACGCCTGCACGATGAAAAGCAATTATTCATTTGAACAGCTGGTGTGTGTTTTGCATTTCATTGAAGTTTCACAGGATTAGCCTCTCAATTACAAAGCGCCGTGTTTAATCCTGGACTTTCAGAGCGGCTCATCCACCAATGGGGTTGTTGTGTGTTTGTATGTTGACAGCCGCTGACAATAATATTGTAAATGCCGAAACATTTCCTCGTTTTTATCCCCGCAGCTTGGTGCAAAATATCAACAGTCTGAGGGTTATTGAAAAAGGGGCCTTCACTGACCTGCCCAAGCTGGAATATTTGTAAGTCACTCGTTCCATCTTAATTATTAATCGACTTTTATCCCACTCCCCAGCTGGTGAGCCAAGAATTGTTTCAATAAATATGAGTTAGATACATTACATTATTATTATAGCTTAAGTTAAGGATGCTGCAAAATATCTGGAGTGTACCGTTGATGCTTGGATGGAAGAGAAAATAAATACAGCTCTCCTACCTGTTAAATTAATATGTCAATTTGAGGGAGAGAGGATTGCATGTAGAGACGCAGATTTAAAGACTATTTTGAGTGGTTTCTTATTTTTTTCTGGAACTGCTGTCACCTTTTTCATATAGATTTTGAGGCTGCAGAGATCTCAAGATATACTTTATTGTCCCCAAAGGGAAAATCTTTCTTGGACTCTGTCCTACAGTTACAAGAGAATACAAATAATAAAATACATAAATAGAGATCATCTACTGGGATAAATTGTATTTTTTTAAGAGCAAGGTCCCGATCTGAAGATACTTTTAGTTTGTTTTAAGTTCATTTAAAGTACAAATGGTGGTGGTTACCATCAGGGGTGTGTCCAGACTTTTTGGACTTGGGTGGCCCAACTGGGGCACTGACTTGTGCTGGGGTGGCCTGAAGTTTGAGCGCACTCACATGAATGAAGAGCGTTTATTTCCCCCTTCTGTCTGCACTAATCACATCGGCTTTAAAGTCTTTCTATGTGATTTTTCACACTTAAATATAATATAAATCAAGTATATCCTCTGAAAATAACTCTGTGAGTCATGACTGTCTACAATGGGTGTAACACCCGAGTCCCACTGTCTGTGATGTTTTCAGAGTTTTCAGAGTCCTATCTTCACTTTGTTTACATCGCCGGGACGGCCGGCTGACTCCTCCCCTCGTGTATAAAAGTTGTTTAATTGAGGGACTAGAGAAAAGAAGAATAACATACTGTACTCACTGCTTAACTGTGTTTCTAGATCACGCTCATTTCAGGTAAATTTACATGCAGTGTGAAGATACCAGCATAATAAAGATCGCTAGCATTAGCATGCTAACACAACAATGCAGCGCGAGTTGTTTTGGTTTCATGCTGGTGATCAAAGGCGACATCTGCTGGATCAAAAAATCTCATTTGAAGCCTTTAAGTAACACAGGATAGTGGCAACATATACATCTTCTTAGCTGCATTCTTCAAGGACTCATAACAATATGTAAGTCCAAAGTTACAATTTTAAGTATTTTTAAAAATGCAAACAAACATCTACACACTGAAAATGTGTGCCTGTTGCAACACAGCATGAATGTTAGATTTCAACATGAATCCATCCTCTGGCAAGGCAAATAGCCAATAAAAGTCACGGATTTTGGGGTGGCAGCTGAGGTGGCCAAAAAGATTTAAAGGGGGGCCCATGCCACCCCTCTGGACACGCCCCTGGTTACCATACATGATTTGATGAATTACATTGTAAACTAAAATGGAGCGGGCTCCTCCGATATGTCTGACAAACTGAGACTGTGTGACGTTTTGTTTGAGGGTTTAAATATCTTCTGATCATTACAGGAGCATCTCTAACACAGGGCTGATACACTTCCCCGACTTCACAACCATCTCCTCCCTGACGCCAAATATTATCCTGTAAGTAATCAAGTTTAAAAAAAAGAGTGTGTTTTAAATAAGAAAACTGGATTAGTGTCTTTCTGCATGTTGCACAACTGCATGTTTGTCGCGGTGTATCTCCAAGCGGAGCCCGAGTTGTTTACTCCGAGCCAACTTTCACTTTTATCTATCAATGTCATGATGCCACCAACCCCGCCGCAAATCCTCCAACTGGGTCACAGTTCATCAAAGAGATCTCTCTTTTATTTGTGTGTGAATATGCATAATTTTGTCTAACTGATAAATTAGCCAGACAGCCCGAGTGAATGTTATCTCCTCTCTGTGTGCAGAGAAATGGCAGAAAACATGAGGATAGAAGTCATTCCTGCCAATTCTTTCCAGGGCATCACAGAGGAATATGTTGACATGTAAGTACAGACGCCAACTTCTTTCTTGTTTCCTCATTATCAGAGCCAGGAGCAACAAAGTGTCACTATTTGTTAAGGCTGTGTTTAGATGTGTCTCAATATGCTTATGTAAATGGATGTTCAGTTCCCTGACCTCGGTGATAAGTGCCTCTTGACAGCAGACTCAAATTTATAACATCGTGTCCTCGACAGGAACCTGTTCAGAAACGGCTTCAAAGAAATACAATCTCATGCATTCAATGGAACCAAGCTCAACACACTGTGAGTAGCACCTTGATTATTATCAAGATATCTCCTTTATGTTAAGTCTTCAACACAACAAGCTCATCGAGAATGTCTTAAAAAAATATTCAATACACAGCGGTGCTTTAAGGTCTGTCTCTGGCTAATCAAGAAAAAACTTAGTGTACTAGTAAACAAGCGTTATGTAAGACTAAACATGGCCTGTTGTTTTCCTGCTCTGCCCCGTACCGCTGAGACTTGATGGGGACGAGATACGTACAGACACCATGCAGTCTAAAAATAATGCTCATCTTTCCCTGAGTGTCAAGTTGAGAGAATGAAAAGTAGATGAAAAATGGTTTCGGGCATCGTTGGCCATTAATGTGTCGTCTTACATTTGCTCTCATGTTGCATGTTAACTGCGGCGCGACTGTTTGAACCCAAAGGTCGCTGGTGTTAAAGTTTGTCTTTTTCTTTTCTTTTTCTTTTTTTTTTAGGATTCTGAGGGACAACAGAGGTCTAAGAAACATCCAAGAAGATGCTTTTGAAGGCGCCACGGGTCCAAGTGTTTTGTAAGTGACAGCAATTCAACTTAACACAATCCTTTGAAATTCAACATTTTATAAGAGAAAATATCTGTTAAAGGAAAGGAGCAAAGTAAATAAATATTTGAAATGTATTTAAAGGGATACTTCACCGGTTGAAACATGAATCTGTGTTGACATTGGGTCATATATGTAGAAATGTGAAATACATTTTGAAGTTGGTGCCTTCTTGACCGAGAAAAGACAGAAAGTGTCTTTTTGGCTCATTTGGATGAAAGACACCAAATCCCAGAATGCACAGCACCGCAGGCCACTCCCACTTAGGTCCTTGATATTTTTTCACCATTATCAGCTTTCTCCACAGACCCTGTTCGCATCGCTTCCAAGCAATATGGCGGACGTTAAGTTTCGATTCTGGGAGTGAGTTCCCGCCCACTGATCTGTGATTGGTCTGTAGCTTCAGTGGTCGAAAATATGAGGAACTAGCGTTGTAGTTTCACCCCGCTAACCGCAACAGCTTCCAGTGACGCAAATATCGTCATTTTGCGTCACTGGAAGCTGGAAGCTCCTTCAGACTTAGAAATAAAAAAAATTCCCATCTCAGGGGAAAATGAGGGTGGGATGCACGACCATTCAAAAATACTACCAGGTTTCTAATGATACAAAGCTCAATGCAATTGGGTGAAGTATCCCTTTAAGGAAGTTGGTTTAATGAGGAATACATAGTTCAAATTGTTCATGAGGTACTGAATGTTCCACGCTCCCGTCCCCCACAGATAAAAAAGACAGACTCCATAAAGAGTAAATAAAGGATTGTCTCTAAGTTAAATACGATACTGGAGCATAAATACATTCTATATCTTCTGTTGTTTGTATCAACAGCATTAAGGCAGCCATATTGAATCTGGGTCAGATGCGCCAGATAAATATTCATAACAATGTTTATCATTTTATTGTCTAAACACGCGGGTGGTGACAGCCTGTCTGTATAAACAACCAACAAGGCAGTCTGGACGACTGCAGAATACTGATTAGAGAGCAAACAGCCCCCGACTGCAGAGAAGACTGCTCACAAGGTCTCTGATGACAAGACAGCCAGTGCTGGAGATATGAAAATGTCCTCTTGTCTTTGTTATGAATTCATGACTGACACAGAGGAAACGCTAAAGGTCTTCCTCCCGCCTGCAGCGTGGGTCGAGTGCGGTACTTTTAGATTTGATAAACGTCAGGTTTGAAAGTAATCCAATCAAGAGGGAGAGAAGTGGATTTTAAATGGTTTGCTTTTGTCAGTTTTTTGTCAAATGTCAATAAAAAAATCAGGATTCTGTGAATGAGCATCAGCTTGTAAAAAACTGTTTGATGTACTCATCACCGCCGTGTTGAATATGTAAATATTGAGAATGAGGGCCAGGCTGCAGGAGTGACTCATTTCACACCTTTGAGAGATTCAGCAGATTTAGCTGAAACAGCATTTCCCACCACCATCAACAAACCCTCAAATGATGGCTCTTCACGTGGGAAAAGGTGACTTTGTGTGAAATCCAAGAACGCATATTCAATCTCAGCATACTGCGAATCAGGTTTTTGCATTTCCTGGTTTTCATTTTTCAACCTGGCTGAACAGAACCTCCTGTAGAGCCCTCGTCGAGGATGTTGACCTTGACTTTCTGTTTTAGACTCTGTGCAGGTTGAAAGAAAGCATTCAGCATTAGAACATTTGCTGAATTGATTCTTCTTCCACACTAAAAGGAGGAATCACAAGCTGCTTACTGCAGTCAGACATCAGCGTGAAGATTTTTTTAAAGTCAAAACAATCACTGCTCCTGCACATATAATGCTTAAGGCGACTTTGTATGTTGTATATGGTCTGTGTTTTATTAACTCAATAAGACCATATAAAACACTAACTCCACCCTAACTCATCATATTTTTTATAAAAACACTTAGCATTAAAAAACTTTGATTTAAAAATTAATCACACCCATGTTTTAGGCAAATCCTGCAATATTCTGTGCACAGTTGATTATATTTTTGTTGTCAAACTCCATGATTCTGTCCCATAAAATAACACATTAAAACTTCAAGTATTTTCGAGTCATTAGGCCCAAGTCCAAGTGAAGTCACGAGTCGAGTTGCAAGTCTTTCATCATTTTGTCAAGTCGAGGCCAAAGTCATCAAATCTGTGACTCGAGTCCAAGTCATGTGACGCGAGTCCACACCTCTGTTGTTAAGTAAATGTGACCTGAACCTGCTGCAGATAATGAGTCTGTTAATTTGTAAATTCATATATTAATTTTACCTCCTGATGACCTCCCAATTATTTCTTAAATTAGAACTGCATTCTCTTCAAATATGCAGATTCTCTAAATATTATTCTTTATAAATGCATTTACATCTACGGAGCCCCTTGTCCCTTTGTGCGCATAACATTTAGTTTTTTAACATTTAGGGACTTCAGCATAACTGGCCTTTTCTTTGCAGAGAAATGGCGAGAACATTCTCCCAAGTATAAGGACATGTTGTTGACTTGGCATGCTCGTGATAGCTGTAACATTTTAATGTTGAGTTTTCTTTTTTTTTTGAGAACTGAGCGTGTGTGAACGGGATTTGTTTTGTAAACGGAGGAGGAAAAACCTCCATTTAAAATGTGTGTACTAGGCCTTTAGCTCAACATCCCTCACCAAGTCATAAATCTCACTTTGTAGTAATGCATACCGGCTCTGTAGCTGCTTGTGGTCGTCTAATTCCTCAGTAAAATAAACATGTAAACATTGTATTTATTTGACTAATCTTCTCTGAAATCTCTCTCTGTGTGTGATTCTCAGGGATGTTTCCTCCACAGCTCTGAGCTCCCTCCCTCCCAAAGGCTTGAGGCATGTGAGGTTTCTGAAAGCCATCTCTGCCTTCGCTCTGAAGACCCTCCCTCCTCTGGACAGCATGTCTGATCTGCTGGAGGCCGAGCTCACGTACTCGAGCCACTGCTGCGCCTTCCACACATGGCGGCGGAAACAAAGGTACCCCCCCCCGCTCTCGGAGAGATGAACTAATCCATTCACATCTGCATAAAGAACAAATGCTCCGTCCACTGAATACAGATCATCAGGAAGTTTAGTAATTAGCAGTTTAGTTTTGACTTTGTGTGGTTTAACTTTCCCCCCTTTTTTCTTTTCTCTCTCTCTCTCTCTCTCTCTCTCTCTCAGGGAAAGTGCTTCAAAGAACTTCACAAAGTTTTGTGATTCCAGCGCAGGAGAAATGTAAGTTGCATCATTCTGCACTCAGGTGTTGTGTGAATGTATTTGGGTGAGGAGGACGGCTGACATGCATAGTTGAGTTTTTCAAGGGTTGTGAGGTGCATGCATGAACAGCCATCTCAGAAATATATCAGCATTCGCCTGCACTGAAATTTTCTAGAAGGATTCCTTAGAAAGTTTTTTTCTTATAGTCCACTGGACAGCGCCTACATTGCACCTTTGTGTTTTTTATTTGTATTTTTTACATTTCTAAATTCTCTTTTATATATTGTAATAGCTTCTTATACTGTATTATTTAAGTTGTTGCTAGTTCTGCTTTATTTCCCTGTTAAAGGCTTCATATGCGATTTTTTGATCCAGCAGATGTCGCCCTTGAGCACCAGCATGAAACCAAAACAACTCGCGCTGCATTGTTGTGTTAGCATGCTAATTCTAGCGATCTTTATTCTGCTGGTATCTTCACACTGCATGTAAATTTACCTGAAATGAGCGTGATCTAGAAACACAGTTAAGCAGTGAGTACAGTATGTTATTCTTCTTTTCTCTAGTCCCTCAATTAAACAACTTTTATACACGAGGGGAGGAGTCAGCCGGCCGTCCTGGCGATGTAAACAAACTGAAGATAGGACTCTGAAAACATCACAGACAGTGGGACTCGGGTGTTACACCCATTGTAGACAGTCATGACTCACAGAGTTATTTTCAGAGGATATACTTGATTTATATTACATTTAAGTGTGAAGAATCACATATAAAGCCTTTAATATATAGCAGCTTATATATTCAAAATCGTGTTGCAAACAACAGGGTTATTGATGTTGGACGCTTCTGATTGTAGTTTTTTTTTTTTTCAACCATGCACTGCTGAAAATGTCTGAATATTTCAAGTCAAATAACTTCATTTATGTGTTAGGAATGTAAGTTGTGTAAAAGAGCATCAGTGTGCACTCAGTTCATATTAATGACAGCAGAAACTCAAACCACACACACAAACACACACACGTCACATTCAACATCCAAAGTGCAATCAAAGAGCCCTGAGTGAGCGTAGCTTTTAAGCCATAAAAGAAGGATGCATGACAGATTAGTGATACAGGATGCTGAAAATTGTAGGGTTAAAAATGAACAAACATCCAACTTTCAGAACAGATTCTCCGCTGAAATCTTCCTCCGTTGCTTTCACACATCCTTCAAGTGTGAAAAATCACATATAAAGCCTTTAATTGTTTAGCACCAATAGACCAAGTCAAATTCCTCGTATGTGTAAATGTATTTGGCAATAAACACCGATTCAGATTCTGATTCTGATTTTCTTTGATCATTTTCTTTTGGGATTTTTATGGTAATCTAAATATTCTGTTTTTCTTAGAGAGCCCTTCACAGATGGCATGGATCTCACTGACAACATCAACTTTCAGTATCCAGACCTGGAATTAATTTGTCACAACAACCCTTTGGTCAAGTGCACGCCAAATCCGGACGCCTTCAACCCGTGTGAGGACCTGCTGGGCTTCCCCTTCCTGCGCAGCCTCACCTGGATCATCACCATGTGCGCTGTGACCGGTAACCTGGCCGTGCTGATCATCCTGCTGATGAGCCACCACAAGCTGACCATCTCCAGATTCCTCATGTGTAACCTGGCGTTCGCCGACCTGTGCATGGGGCTCTACCTGATGCTCATCGCCTTCATGGACCGGCGATCCCGCCACGAGTACTACAACCACGCCACAGACTGGCAGACGGGGCCCGGGTGTGGAGTGGCAGGCTTTTTGACGGTGTTCGCCAGCGAGCTGTCGGTCTACACGCTCACCGTGATCAGCCTCGAACGCAGGCACACGATCGCGAACGCCATGCATGTCAACAAGAGGCTGCGGTTGTCCCATGTGGCGGTCATAATGGTGGCCGGCTGGAGCTTATCACTGCTGGTGGCGCTGCTCCCCCTGGTGGGCGTCAGCAGCTACAGCAAGGTGAGCATCTGTCTGCCCATGGACATCGACACGCTGGGCTCGCAGGTGTACGTCGTCGCCGTGCTCGTCTTCAACGCCGCCGCCTTCCTCGTGGTCTGCGTCTGCTACGTCTGCATCTACCTGAGCGTCCACAACCCTGAGCACTCCACCCGGAACGGAGACACCAAGATCGCCAAGCGAATGGCGGTGCTCATTTTCACCGACTTTATGTGCATGGCGCCGATCTCCTTCTTCGCCATCTCCGCGGCCCTGCACATGCCCCTCATAACCGTGTCGCACTCCAAGATCCTGCTTGTCCTCTTTTACCCGATCAACTCCCTCTGCAACCCGTTCCTGTACACGCTCTTCACCCGGGCCTTCAGGAAGGACGTGGGCCTGCTGCTGAGACGCTGCGGTTGCCACGCCAACGCCGACCTCTACAGGTCGCAGACTCTGGCCACGCACCTGAACTCTACGCACAAAATGTCCTTCAGAAAACCTCGCTCGCTTAGCCTCTATGCTTATCACATTAAAGTGAAGGGTTGCTTTCTAAACAAGGGAACGACATGACCATCAACTGAGAGAACGGAGGTCAGGGTGAAGGTCAGGGTGAAGACACTTGCATTAGAAAGGATTTTGTGACCTCTAATTGGAGGAGTGTGAACCGATGATGTGGTAAAAAAAAGTAGAAACAGGGATTTGCAAAGCTACTCTGAACCAGCTGCACTTAAGTGATATGCTGTTGTAAGATAGTAGAAATTAAATGTTGTTTGGCTTCATCCAAATTTAGAGTTTGAAGAATAAACTGTGTAAAAAAAACAAAAAACAGATGTAGCCATTGTCATGTCTTTAATGGGACTGTGAGCCCATATTTGAATTTAAGCCTCTGCCATCTTGTTTTTCTAATAAGGCAGGAGTGAGCATCATTGGACAGCAGTGTGGATACAAAGTGGAAAACCTCCAGTGTTGAAAAATAAAGCCAATAGACGAGTGAAAATAAACTGCAGTTCCTCGAGTGTCCACCAGGGCCTGGCTGTAAAAGCCAAACAATCCCCATTAGGTCCCATATTAAAAAACATTTTTACAGCAGAAACCAAAATGTTTACAGCATTGGTACAACCTATCTAGGATTTGTGATGTTATGAAGCCTAAGGGTTATTCACAAATTTGACGTTGACTGTAGCGATTTATCAGGAGGCTTAAGGCACCGCCTCCACTCCACCTCTTCACCCGTTTCTAGATTTGTCAAAAGTAAGGTGTAGATAGCATTTCCAATATGGCTAACACCACTGTTAGACTTCATAATGCCATTGATACTACATCTATTTTTATACAGTCTATGGTGGATTTGTATTGCTACATCTATATCCTGACTGACTGGCTTCCATGCCAGGGATGTGTCAATCACAGGTAACCATGCCCAGAAGCGTACCTGCTTTATTGCCCATTTTATTGTAAATATCACAATTTATGTAATGAACGTCAAGCTGTGAAGAGTTAAACTACTGATTTAGAAAAATATATATTTTAAAACATGTTTACTGAGGGTTTAATCAACTTCGACTTTGTTTTATTTTCCAATCATGCTGAAGTATTTTTTTGCGACCAATGGGAGTCGCCTCCTGCTGGCCGTTAGAGAATGCATGTTCAAGGCACATCCTGAAGGCTATATCCACTTCCTCTCTCCAAGCTGTGGTACCATGAAGCTGATGTGATTAAATGAAAGTCTGACTCAGTTAATAGGTTAGTTCTGGTCCATATAAAATACTGCTGCTGTTAAGTGTTGTTATGGATTTTCAAAATAAAACATGCTGTGAAACACTTCAGCTGGCCGAGATTTCTCACTGTTTTCCCCATTTAGCCACAGCTTTAGGCAGAGAAACTGAGTATGCAGGGTTGCTTTAAGATTTTTTTTTAAGATCCACACAAAGAAAATGAATATCATTTTGAGTGCTACTCAATGGCTTTGATTCTCAATGTCCAAATTTGTAGTTTATTTTTTAAATAATAATCACTGTTTTCCCCTGCCAACCTTTTCCTGTATTTCTCATCTTGAAGCCAAAGTTCCTTTCCTAATTCCCCCGTGGAAAGGGGGCAAAACCAATGGACAAGTAAACTCACAGAGGAAGGGAAGTCTGAGATGGGGAATTATTTCAATAAGGAGGAAAAGAAAAGGAGCAAGGTCTACACTAAAGCAAAGCGAGACATCATCAAAGGATTTGTCGGCTGTTTTTTGGTGCTAACACCAACCTTGATTTATTTTCTTCCAACTGTGAGCAGCTACTTTACTGTCTAACTAAAGCGAACCCATAAACTGATCACCTGTAGTGTCTCTGCTGGTGTTTATAAATGAGTTAATGTGTATACTGTAGATCGGGGGGGGGAGCGGTTTTGATTTCCAAAGTGTAAATACATTTTAAAACCCTCCTACTTAATAAAAGTTAAAAATGACAGTAAGGCCAGGTTTGCTTTGTAGACAGTTGCAAAGAAAGAAAAGGTTTAATGAAAGCAGCACAACAGTGAGGAGCAAAGAATGATCAAAGGCGAGAAGTCACAACGTTGGGAAATCAAACAGCACATTAGGAATCTTCAAAGCAACACCATCAGGACTTTTCAAATATGATAAAACAGAAATTCATGCTGTTTGTTTCAGTCGATCAGCAGCTTTGCTCTAATAATTAAATTTCAAACCAAACAAAAAGGTATCGGTGATTCTGCAGGAGGTCGAAATACACCGATCGTTTCTCTCTTCAATCCGTTTGTCCTTCTTTCAACACGATCGTCTGGTGTGTGAATGGGAGCTACAGCTCGTTACCACTCGGCTTCCCCGACAGCTTTAGAGAAAACGTAGTCCCTGCCTCCGTAACACATCACTCCGTCTTTCAGATGAAACTTCCAGCGGTTCTTACTGCGGTGAATCTGCAACAGAACAAAAAAATCTCTCATAAGTGGAAGTAAGGGCAGCGCAGTTAATTTACAATTTCAGCCTTATCGCAATAAACACATCAGAAGTCTGGATTATTGTGATAAAAAATTAAAATTGTAACATGCAACGCTTTCTCACTCAGCTGTATTCATTTTAAATATTGGATGGAAACCTCGGTATCGTGGCTTTTTGTCAAAAAACAGAAGGTGTTCTAAAATGTTTAAGGTTCCCAAACGGATCCATTTGGTCCATACGCAGGGAATAAGAAAGTTCATGAAACATTTTTCTTCATTGTAATTCATGGTAAAGCAAAATTAACAAACATTTTTCATTCCCTTGGTAAAAAACCTGTTTCCCTTCCTGGTGCATCACCTCACAGTGACACACCTGCAGCATTTCAAGCGTTTCTGATAACTGGTAACCTTGAATTTCAGACTTCTGAGATCAAATGGAACGCATTAAAAGCTAGATACAATTCTACAATTCACTTCACAGACGCTTTTATCCAAAGCGACGTACATCAGAGAGTAAGAACAACACAAGCAAGGATCTAGAAAAAAAGGAACAATGTCAGTAAGAGCAAACGATCAGCTTTGAGTCTGATTGGACACACAGGTGCTGACAGGAAGTGACCAGAGGCAGAGCACAACATTGAGGGCAGTTCTTGAGAGCTCTAATCAGTATAGAAACCATCTTATAAGTCGTCGTTATCAAACAAAAACCATCGTCATTACCATCATCATCATCAATAATATGGAGACCATCATCATTAAGTTAGTAGGTATTCATGAGAGAGCTGGGTCTTTAGCTTTTTCTTAAAGGTGCAGAGACTCTGCAGCTACCTGCAGCTAGCTATCAGTTAGTCTCAGATTAAAGTTGCCATTGTTGGCTTTTGGTTTTCATTTTGGATTCAGGAGAAACATCACAAAAAGCTATCTTGAAAACATAAAGCGAACATGCACTCTTTGATATTTATGAATTGCACTTCATACCTTTAGTCCATGATAAGCACAGAGCTTTATTAAAGGAGCTAAAAACATTCTTACTTTGTCATATTGGCAAACAATCACGTTGTCGGTGTCGAAGAGGTCGGGGATGTCCTGTTCCATCACATCGTCACCTGAATTCAGAGGATCCTGGTGGACAGGAGAAGTGCATCATGGGGGAAAAAAAAGATGCATTTAAAGACTTTTTATTGGATGCTGCCTGCAGAACAAACTGTCCCCGACACATCCTGATTTTAAATCCAACCTGAAAACACACTTTTAGTGTCTGCTCTTGGTTCTTTGTTTGCCTTTTTAATGTTTTTCCTTCCTGCAGGTCTTAAAGCTTTCATCATCACTAAATTGGGGCGCAAAAGCAGAGTGGTGAGTGAGCAAGCTCCATGCACCGAGGCGGGTTTGAATCTGACATGTGGCTCCTTTCCCGCTCTCTCTCTCTCTCTCTCCCTGATGTCTGACTCTATCCACTGTCCTCTCTTTAAATAACCTTCATTTTGAGTAAATCAGGAAAGCCTCCTAAACTAAAGTATATATTTCTTTTAAAGTCTCAGACGACTTCACTGGCTCGGCCGACCTGATCTCCCGAGGCAGATAAATGTCATCTCACCTCTTCCACGATGTCAGCGAGTTCATCGGCTCCCTCGCTGTCGCTGGACGAGATGCTGTTGCCGTCGCTGCTTCCTTCTCCCTCCTGCAGAGCTTTGATGGCCTCGGCATTGATGATACCCAGGAAGTCGTTCTCCTCCAGAGGAACCCCGCCCTCGTCCTCCTCCAGGTCAGAGTTGTCTGCGGCGCCGTCCAGCTGAACGATGTCTGACAGGTCGCTGTAGCTGTAGTCCAGGTCCAGCTTCACATGAAGGTGAGGAAACAAAAGAGATGAGAAATGAAGTACAGGCGGGCCTAATCTTTGAAATAAATGTACATGTGTCAATATAAAGCACTGAGATTATTATAAGATTTAAAAGACTGTGATGTGAATAAATAGAGACAGTTATCTCAGATCACTTAAAGGACCAGTCCAACAATGTTATCAAACTTATATGAAGGGGGACTCATAAAAAAAGTTGCTGCAGCAGAAGCTGAGACACTTTCAGTCCCTCGTATTAGCTGAGCTAAAATGTGCCGAATTCTTCATTTCCAAAATTGTTAATTGCAACATGAAGTCTGATATTAGACCGACACATTGGAAATAATACTGTCGGGTAAGGGATGTCGTTTCTTTCTCGAAGTGCCACTAAAGTCATTGTTTAAATATCTACAGAGATAATAAATCCAGTGACAAGAAGGCTCAGACTTTTTTCCCCAGAGGAGTCGCCTCCTGCTGGCCACTTGAAAGAATGCAGGTGTAACACACTTCACTATGGCTTTAGTTTGATATGATTTGGCCAGAGACGAGTTAGCCTTTTGTTGTTGTAATGCAAAGCTAACAGCTGGAGAAAACAGATATATGAGAGTTTTCTTTACTTTTTCCTTCCATTCATTTGTAAGAAAGGGATTTCCAAAGTGTGGGACAACTCATCTCAAGACATCATCAGCACCTTTTCTTATTCCTTTTATATTTTCTTAAAGTAGGAATATTCTTTTTAAAATTTACCCCAAGGACAGGCTCGGCCTGGTTGTCATTCTTTGTGGATGCCTGACTCCTCGCCCTCTCCGCCTCGATCACTTCTTTCAGGATGTCATCGATGTCTCTGGTCTGTAATGGAGCTGTCTGCGCCAAAGCCTCCTCGGCTCTGATCTGAAAGTCTAATAGCTGAGTGCAGGGTGAGGCGGTCATGCTGAGGTCCACAGGTTCAGGGTGTGGACTCGGCTCATTCTCCACCTGAGGCACCTCTGGTTCGGTCTGAGGCAGCGAGGTCTCAGGAGCAGGACCGGGAGGCTGCTGCAGGGCGCTGGTCTCCTGACTGGGGGGTAGGTTAGCATTTTGAGGCGGCTGCTGTGTGACAGAAGCAGCTGGAGCAGGTGACGGGTCCACCTCCTGAGGCGGAGCGGCGGTCTTCGACGGGGCCGCGGCCGGCTGAGGGGCAGCAGCGCCTCTAAACGCTGTGACCTTCTGAGCAGGTTGAGACACAGGCTGCTGGGTGACCACAACAGGAACATTGACCTTGTAGAGTTGACCTGAGTGAGACAAAAAGTGAAAGTAAAGGTTTTATTTCTCAAACTCAAAGTGCATGCTTAATTCAAAAACAGAATGAGGTTGATAACAGGTAAAGTCAGAGAGTACCTGAAGCTGTCTGTAGAGTTACTCCGGCTGGTATCTGCACCGGGTACGCTAACCCAGCAGGCAGAGAAAAAGTAGCTAGAGTCTCCGAGCCCGCCTGCAATGAAACACTTCTATCAATTTATGTAAAGCACATTTGTAACAAATGTGAACTCAATGTGTGATGGAAAAAATAAACCAGCAAAAGAATAAGGAAATATTTCTGATAAGGGGTTACAGTATGAGTTCAAAACTAGTTTGTTTATTTCTATAACACATTTCAACAACAAGGCGATTCAAAGTGCTTCACACAAGACATCAAAAAGCATCATGACAGAGGACAGAAAAGAAACATTAAAATAGAACATTACAAAATCACTGAAATTATTAAATCTGAAAATATGTTCAAATAAAAACAATTCAAATGAAATTAATTGAAGTAAAAATATAAAAAGAGTTAAAAGTTAAAATCTTATTAAAATCGTTTAACACTACATATTTTCTTAAAGGAAGAATGTGTGACATGTTACACACACACATATATATACATATATATATATATATATATATATCTCAGATATGAAGTCTGTCCTGTGTAAATGTGTCTCTGAGTCCTGACTGTCTACAATGAGGGAGAAGCTCGAGTCCCGCTGGCTGTGTTGTTGTCAGAGCCGTGTTTACATGGACTGTTAATATTTCATGTTGACTCAGCACTTTATTCTGTAAGTGACCGAAGCTGCTAAGAGCATTCCTGAAGGATCACTGTTGCTGGATTCAGTGTCTCTTACCTGACCTTTTTTTTTTACCTCTAAGCTTTTTTAAATTAATTATGTATTTTTCCGTCCTTTGAATGCCTTGCTGTAAAATGAATCTTCCTTCAGGGACAAGTTGAACTTCGACCTCAACGCTAGGCCATCTGCGCCCGGAGCCCTCTCTGTGTTTCAGTTTGTATGGCCCCTTTACGACCTCTCAACCCAGAGACAAAACGTTCTGTTGTACAATTGAAGTGAACCTGACAGCCATACTAGTAACAGATTTTAAAAATTCCACTTTTGAAATCAAACTGCTTGAAATGTTTCAAAAGGGCAGCTCCATCAGAATCATACGGCCATCATTTTGCTCCCATTTGTGCCCACAAAGTGAAATCAGTTGGGTGATGTTGTGTAAATCCTGATGACACTTGCCTTGAGTCTGGGGAAACTGTGGATAGTCTGACTCGCAGGGATCACGACTGAGGCTGAGAGCACAAATCAAAGCAGAGCAGGTGACACACAAACGTGAAGGATGAGCTTTTCTGCTGTCTGGATCAGTGCTGCAAATATCTCATTTCAAAACGACACACACACACACACACACACACACACACACGCACACACACACGCACACGCGCTGTGTTACCTCTACCTGTGACGTCCTGATCAGTCTGCGTGTAGCTTGCAGGGAGCTGCAGCACAAAGTTGGATGAGTTGATGTTGTTTTTCCTGAAGTCTTCCATTGCTTTTGACTGCATCATCTTCGACTCCCAAAGCTGCACAATCAGAAGACACAAGCAGGCAGTGTGTATACTGACAGACAGCTGTGGCTGACAACATTATCTAAATATGTTTCTTTGGAATGAAGTAAAGGGCTTTGTAGAAAACTTCTCACATGTCTTAAATCATCCAGGACCCGGTCTTCAAGGCCTTCATCCAGGAAAAGCTCCCTCATACTCTCAATCACGTCATCAATTATGGACAGGTAGAGCTTGGCCTGCAGATGTTTACAAGAATGTGTAGGTTATATGAACACACCACACTCCATTCTGCCTTTTTTATGTAAATTAATGTTTTAAAGCTATAAACTCATACACCTGTCTGTCACTGAGGATATTTTCCACACTTAAAAAAGTCACTCATTAATTCGGGATACAAAAAATGAGTCTCTGCTGAAATATTATTCCTTAGCTGATCATTTATAACGAACACGTCCATTCAGAGAGTCAAAAATACATTACATGAATTTCATATAATTATACTTAACATGATCAACTAAAATTGCGCTGAAAAAATTAAAAAAGTTGAATGTCCAGTATACAAAAAGTAGTAAATGATGCGTTCAGGTGCGCGTTTATTTGGCTGCTTCTAGATCATTCGATAACCGTGAACATGTTTTTTGTTGCATGTAGCAAAACGAGCTGAATAAGTTATTATCTTACCACAGGGCCCGTGTTGGAGAGCATGACTCAAAACAAAGATAACTGAGACAAAGTTTGTAGAAATATAATATAAACCGGGATGATTCCGGTTGTTTTCCCCGAACAGGTCGAGGGAAAGATGTTCACACAGGTGCATGTAATCAGGCTCAACAGAGAGATGAGTACGGTGGCTGAGGAGTGCAAAAACAAAATGACAAAAGTGTGAAACACTTTTTCCAAAGCTTGGGACAAATTTTTAATTTTGGAAAACAATTTTTCCCAGGTGGAAGTCACCTTTAGAGCCATCCACAGTGCAAAAAGCATCATCATGTTGTTGTCCAATACGTCTTATATTTTCAGCCCAACGCATCCTTTCCACATTCTTTCTGCTAACTTTTAATATAAAGGTCACACCTTTGCACATTTCCACAGTGCAGGGAGCTTAGTGAAGTGTCTGATCCTGAGAGTGCACAAAGCAAGGAGTGAAAAAAAACAACTTTTAGGAGACATCTTGTACCTTAAACTTTGAGTTCTTCTTCTTCGTTTTGGCAGCAGCAGTCGACCTTGGACCCTTCTCCCTCAAAGAATGCGTTTAGTGTTTCTGCCACTCTTTAAACGCTGCAGGTCGATGTCTGCAACATCCAGACAGCCCTGAGGATGCTGCAGACACCGACAGGCTCCTGGCTGTCGCTTCAATACAAATATATTCTGGATGTAAATCACTGAATGATTCCCTCTTTAATCCCAGATAAAAGCAAAAATCACAATATCTCGTTTATTATCCCACACCTGCCTCAGAGAGGGAAAATATTATGTATTTCAAATTAGGTGGCAGGGACCATGGACAGTATACCTTCACAAACACTGCCCCCTATAGCAATCAAAGAGAAACAACAACCGGGGGGGAGGGGAGGATTCAAAACCTACTCATGTAACTACTTTTACAGATAATGAGTCATCATCACAGTGGACAGACAAGTGAAACAAACTGCTGCATATGCAATTAATGTGGTGTCTAGTCTCTTGATTTCTTGCTGAATAATGGTGTCCTTTTAATCTGTTATGGTCTGTGCATATTATTAATGCATGGCATCATAATGACATAAATAAAGTAATTGTCTGAGGCATTTTTAAAATTCTGTTCAAGGTACTTCACTCTTCATTATTAAATCTCACAGCATGCAGCACTTTCTGCAAAGTGCATAAAGCAGCAGCTTGTTATCACTCTCTGCGGGGCGTCTCAGGCTCTGGAACAAAAAACATTTGTTTTTGTTTACAGATATTTTTTTGCATCTTCCTTCAATAAACAATCATAAATTATTATTGTAGTGTGTTTTGTCCGGTACCACAAGCTAACCGAGACCGAGACATAGCCGAGAGCGGAGTGCTCTGAGACCGGGACAAGACCAAGACATTTAGGGATCGAATCAAATAATGAATTGAAGTTATTCGTTGTTTTGGAAAGGGGCATTTTCCTTGTAATCACAGTAATAAAGTGGAAATAATAGCCTGTCAGTGGTGGTCTTGATTTAAAATCCTGAGTCCGCCCAGCCTGAGACCGAGACAAGCCAGAGTAAAAATGCTTTCGATTTTTTTTTCCGAGACCTTCCAAAAAATTGTTCTTGAAACCAAGACCAAATTACCACAAACAATACTTACTCTCTTTTTACAATACCTTTTCTAGTCGTGCACTCCTTATTTCACCGTTTGAAAACTAATACATCGAGGATATTTATTACATGTAAACTCTTCCTTTTTGCCTTGAGTGTGTGGTGCAGAGATAAAGACTCTTCATATCGTCTGAACATCTGTGGAGAAACACCACGAGTCATTCAGCTTTGATTCAATTTTTACTCTTGATGTACATCATATCCAGCTGAAGCCAGGTACCTCATACATGAAAGTCATCATTGAAGGCTTTATTTTCATTATGAAGCTTCACCGTTCTTTTATTTATTTGTTTTAAATCCATCTTAATCAGAACCCCAGAGGCAGAAAGAATACATCATAAAGATCTGATTGGCTTAAATAACATTACAGTCCTCCAGAAAAACAAGCTCGTTATAAAGTCAAAGGTCGGCTTGAGGTAAGCAACACAAGTAATGAGTTTTTATTCCATGTGGAAAACAAAGAAAGTGAATCCCTCTAGTGATAAAACATCAGCACTATGTTGCACAGGAAACGTATTATTTTAAACAGAATGATTCACTTTGTGAACGCTCTGTGTTCTGCAGAGAGAAACCCTTCAAACAGGAATACTTTTTCCACTTTTCAGGTCAAAAATCCTTTTGTTCGGTTTGCAATTTGACTCAACCATAAACTTTTTTCTGAATAGTTAAAGACGTTTTAAAGACGAAGACTTGTATTTTTTCCATTCCATTTTTGTAAAACAGGCTGTTTCTCTGTCTGTACCTTTAAATATGTAAATGAGCTGTGTCTGACCACGCCCCCTCTCTGGAAGGTGCTTGGGTGTCTCGGGCTTTCTCCCTCCATGTCCTATTGTTTACGGTGAGAAGGCAGACTCAGAACAAACACCTAGCTGTGGGAGAGTCACCCACCTGGGGGAGGGGCTACTGCCCTTTGTGATGTCATGAAGGGAAACTCTCCAAACAGCCTGTTTGAGCACACATTCTCTGAAAAGTGGAGCAGGCAAAAGACAGAGAGGATGGACTTTTCTCATCATTGGGGGGTTTGTAGACAGACTAGAGGCACATGTTAGAGTTAGAGGAACATGGTGAAGTGTGTTTTGCAGAATATGTGACCGTTAATAAAATTATTTTGTTTGGCACTTGGACCTTGAGTCAAACTTCCAAAAGGTTCAGAGAGTCGTGTGCATGTCCTGATAATCAGCTGTTCTCCACATGATGCTCATTACTTGAGCTGTTTATCCCATACAGCCTGTTCTGTGTACATGTATTAAGGCATTTAATAAGGATGCCAATCATTCTGGAGGGCAGTGCAGATGATGCAGATGCAAGCGTATATATACACAGTTCTTATATAAACTATAATCTTTACTATATAAATCTATTAAATGTAAAGTGCTAGGCGAAAGGACCATGTTAACTTGATTATTAGCTCTAGACTAATTCAGTCTCAGTTAAAGGATACAAAATAATCTCCATGAGAAATAATACCAGACTTATGTGTAATCACATGAGTTTGACCCCAGACAGAAGCAGAAAGTCCCTCATCACCCTTTTTTTTTTTTTTTGTGTGTGTCATCCCTTTTTTCAGCTTTAAGAAGATTTTGGCAAATGTCACGGACCAAAGGGATAAAAACGTCCTCCTCAGAGTTTCTTTAACAATCACTGTGTCATACAGCCGGCCTGCTTCTGGGACTCCGTTTCGATCCATTTCTTCTCCACCTCCACCTAAAAAAAACAAAAAAAACAAGAAAAGGTAAATGGACTTGAGCTTGTTTAGCACTTTTCTAGTCTTCAGGTCACACCTACACTTTGCCCAAGGACAAGACATGTGGCTGCAGGAGCTAGGGATCGAACCACCAACCTCCCAGAGAGAGGACCGACTCAACCACTGAGCCACAGCCGCCCTGTAACAGACTGGTAATTTGCACTTATCATGAAGATCTTAATTTTCTCAAAATTTAGTTCAGTGCATGATAATTGTTTACATTTCAAAACAATATCAGGAAAAATTAAATGATATCACAATGACAAAAATAGAAGGTCCTTGACACCTAACATCGGAAACTTTCCTTTTTTTTTAATAAAAAATGGCACGCAAACTGCACACTCTCAAACTTGCACAAAAACATTGACAATGTTTTGAAACTTGTGCAGACACCAGGAAGAGAAGCTTATCGCTATGCAGAAGCTAACTGGGATCCAAATAAAGAACAAAACATGTTTTTGTTGGTGCATTTTAGACAGTGTCCCCCCTGCTGTGTTTGTTAGAAACATCTGGTGCTTTACTACATGCACAATGAGAGAGCTGCATGTGTGAATGCAAACAGCCACATTTTCACTCTCTTGTTAACTTAAATTTTTCTTGTCAGCACTCCTGGTACATTTTTAGACTGAACTCGGGGTGAGCAGATGTGAGAAGGCGACAGGAAATGTTTAGGAGAATGTAACACGAGTGAGCAGGAGGGGTGATGATGTCGATTGATGAGTGCATTAGTCTCTCAATGATTTTTCAAGCAACTTTTTTGTCAATCACTTTTTCTGAACTCTTCTAAAGCACTTTGAACTGCACTTGAATTTGTCTGAAAGGTACGATATAAATCAAGTTTGATTGATGATTGATTGACTGATAATCATCTGTGACCGGTGCACTGTAGAGCGTGCGATCAGTGTTTTCTCCTAGCAAGTAATGAAGCTGCTTAATTTTTCTTTCTTGTCTGAATTTTCTTCAGTCAGGAGTGTGTCCAGAGTTTCTGGACTGGGGTGGCCCCAACTAGACTGTGCAGGGGTGGCCTGAATTTCCTGTGCACACACATGAATAAAAGAACATTAATTTACTCCTTGTGTCTGCACTCATCACATCCACTTTTGAAAAAAGTCTACTTATACTGTACATCTTCCAAGCTTAAATTCTTCAAGCACAAAAAAGTGTATGTCCACATTTTCAATTTAAAGGACTTAAAAAAATGCAAACAAAGCTGCCTGTTGCAACACAGTCTGAATGGTGGAGTGCCTCTGACAAGGCAAATGACCAATCATAGAATGTTGGGGTGGCCAATTACATTTGAAGAGGGGCCCATGCCACCCATGACGACCCTTCTGGAAAGGCCCCTGCTCTCAGGAAGATGTGGGTTCAAATATGGCTGAAAATTAGTTTGGGTTTTTTCTATCCGATCGATCACTAAACTAATGCAGATGTTACCTTAAAACGTGGTATTGAAAAGTACTGAAGTATTGCACATTTCGACGACCTTACTCCAGAGATATAACATCTTACTTGACAATGATAGCGAGTCCAGCTGGTCACATGTTTCTGCGGCTGGATGTCGTTCACGGTGCCCAGTGACTTCACCCTGGTCTGTGACACCACGGCACCCATAATTTCACATTCCATGGTGACAAAAGGGTACCAGTCACTCGGGATCTCCTGATCAGATCCCAGCTCCAGCTTGCAGGAGAATGAATGTGGTTGATCCACCGCTAGCAGAGGACAAAACAAAAGGTCGCTTGTTGTTAGAGAAGCTGAGACACTGAAAGACAGACCTGCTGTAAACATGCACGAGAAGCTAGCACCTGGTTTAACACCTGGTATCAACATGCATCCAAAGGGAACAGAAGTGGATGCACAAAAGAAGCATTTATGCATTTTCTACATTTGGTACTTTTAAACAGTTCAGGGTGTAACCCCACTTCTCGACCAATGGCAGCTAGGATCAGATCCGACCCTGCCACGACCCCGAGTGGGAAAAGCAGTATAGACGATGGATGGATGGAACATATTTATGTCTATGGGAATTTAATATATATGTATTCTTATAAAGAAGTATCTAATTGAGTATATTTTTTGTATTTTATTGTCTTACTTTAGCTTCATCTCATTTCCTTGATTCCTCTTAGCGTTCTGAACATTCTGTTTTAAATTCTGTAAAAAAAAAACTTTAAATTGCTCTGTGTATGAATGCAGCTAATTATTCCTATTATATATTTCCTTATTCAAGAAATGTCAACACTAGCGAGTGAGCAGGCACGTGAATGGTACGATTGTCATGCACGTAATGAAGCTGCTTCAGTCTCTACCACTCGTAGCATTGATAAAGGCAAAAAAACTGTCCCTCCCCCCTCTCCTCTCTGTCCGATAGGGAAAACTTTTTCGCTGTGAAGGATGTGTGAAAGCAACTAAGGAAGATTTCAGCGGAGAATCTGTTCTGAAAGTTGGATGTTTGTTCATTTTTAACCCTACAATTTTCAGCATCCTGTATCACTAATCTGTCATGCATAATTTTTTTTATGGCTTAAAAGCTACGCTCACTCAGGGCTCTTTGATTGCACTTTGGATGTTGAATGTGACGTGTGTGTGTTTGTGTGTGTGGTTTGAGTCTGTGCTGTCATTAATATGAACTGAGTGCACACTGATGCTCTTTTACACAACTTACATTCCTAACACATAAATGAAGTTATTTGACTTGAAATATTCAGACATTTTCAGCAGTGCATGGTTGAAAAAAAAAAAAATCTACAATCAGAAGCGTCCAACATCAATAACCCTGTTGTTTGCAACACGATTTTGAATATATAAGCTGCTATATATTAAAGTCTTTATATGTGATTCTTCACACTTAAATATAATATAAATCAAGTATATCCTCTGAAAATAACTCTGTGAGTCATGACTGTCTACAATGGGTGTAACACCCGAGTCCCACTGTCTGTGATGTTTTCAGAGTTTTCAGAGTCCTATCTTCACTTTGTTTACATCGCCCGGACAGCCGGCTGACTCCTCCCCTCGTGTATAAAAGTTGTTTAATTGAGGGACTAGAGAAAAGAAGAATAACATACTGTACTCACTGCTTAACTGTGTTTCTAGATCACGCTCATTTCAGGTAAATTTACATGCAGTGTGAAGATACCAGCATAATAAAGATCGCTAGCATTAGCATGCTAACACAACAATGCAGCGCAAGTTGCTTTGGTTTCATGCTGGTGCTCAAGGGCGACATCTGCTGGATCAAAAAATCACATATGAAGCCTTTAAACAGGTAAACTTAAATAAAGGTTTTAAAAATATAGATACTCAATATTCAGGCCCCCCCTCTATCACTCATCAGTTACGCTCCCTTTCTCTCTCTGTGCTGAGACTTCAGAATATTTCTATGATTGAGAGGTTTTTTTATGTTCTAATGAAGACGATTGTTGCTAAATATGTATTTGCATATAGAGCGAGGAAGTGAGATCCGATCACAGGTCATTTGAGACTTCAGAGTTACACATACATATCTCCAGGAGTGTTACCTGTATTCTTTGCAGGCAGTCGGTCGATCCTCCACACAACGGCCGAGTATACATTCTCATACTTCACAGTGCCGACAGTCACCTGCATGACCGGCTGCGAGTCTGGGGCGCCGACGGCCCCCAAGCAGGCGTTCCTGTTCATGCGCGCCTTCAGAGACCTCTGCCGCAGCAAGGCCACAGAGTGCGTCACCTTGACCCAGTCGCCCGGCACCGGCACGCGGACGACCACATTCTCGCACAGCGGGGTGGCGTCCGACGCCCCCGTGGAGGAGAGGAAGGGGGCGGACATGTTGAGGAAGGCCTGGAGCTCCACGTAGGCGCCTTGCACCGTGACCACGGCTTTGATGGTGAAGGGAATCTCCATGCAGCCCAGGTGCAGAGTCTTGTACCGCATCAGCTCCACCCTGCAGGCGTCCGGCGGCGAGAACTTAATCAGCCGCGACCGCTGAAACTCCGTCTCGTTTACACACCGGTGGAAGTGGTAGTCGATTATCTCCATCCAGAGCTCCTCCTCCGAGCCGTAGCTGGAGTCGAAGTGCAGCAGCCGGAGGTCGTTGAGGGCGAGGAAACAGTCGCCGAGTCCGCTCAGAAACGCCAAACAGTGAATCTGCGTGAGGGCGGTCCGCTCCACGACCCCCCCGCTCTTATCCAGCTGCACCCAGATGTGATCTGTGATCTGCAGCGACAGCTCCTGCTCCTCGTAGTGCTTCCTCTGCTGGTGGGGCACTCCCAGTTTGAAGATCTCCTCCTCCATGGAGACCACCAGGTCCTCCATGTCCTCGTGCACCGTGGAGCCGAACTTGAGCAGCTGATCCACCTCGGCCTCGTGGCTCACCTCTAACTTAGGGTGAAAGCGTTTCTTCTCCGTGTATGAGTAATGTTCCACTTTGAGCGTGAGCACCTTGCGCGGCTCCCCGTGGCTTTCCAGTTTGAGGTCGGAGAGCCTGAAGTGAGGGAGGAGCTGGAACTCCTTGTACGGCTTCTCCAGGCCCTTCTCGTAGTACATCTGCAGGACGCCGCCCGGCTGCAGGCGCAGGTAGATCGGCCCCCACTGCCGACTGGACATGCGGTTTTTCTTCTCGGGGATCCTGAGCATGACAGACCAGCCGTCTCTCTTCTGGCTACAAAAGAGTCCGCGAGGAACGAACCGAGACAAGCCCTCGCTCAACACCTCGTTTTTGCAGCTCAGCCGCCGCCTCTCTCCTCCGTCTCGTTCAGTCTCGTTTTCTTGGTCCGAGTCCGCTCGCAGGCCTTCAAGTTTGTCGCAAGCGTAGGAGGAGAAGGAGCTCTGGAGCTGGTCGCGCGAGGGCTCGCTGCCATCTTTGGTCCGGATGAAGAATCGCGGCAGGCTGTTGTTGGATTCCGAGTCCGAGGAGGAGGAGGAGGAGGAAGTGTCCGCGTCGGCGCTGCGTCTGGATCTGGATCCGTCCCAGAAGGGGTTAAAGTGTCCTGAGTTTCCCTGGAAAGAGGGGAAAGGGTTTGGTCCGTTGCTGGTTTGATTCAAGGCCTCCGGTGCAGGAGAGGGAGCCGAGGCGGTCGAAGGGCTGGAAATACTCCGAAAGAAGTCGTTCTTTTCCCGCGCGTTGGAGTGGAACGGGGACGTGCTGCTGGGAACGCCGCTCACGGGAGGAGTGCAAAAAGGCGTGCGACACGGTACACAGGAACTCCCACTAAGACTCGAGTGGCTCCGAGGGGACTCCAGTGAACTGTTGAAGCTCCAGGAGGTATCTCTGATTGGAGGAAGCACCAATTTCAGACCGTTGGGACGCGGCACCGACGCTTTGATAAGCCCCGACTGCAGGGGCTTCTGAGGAGACGACAGCGGCGGCGGCGGGGTGCTGTCGTCTTCAAACGTGACCCAGTTTGAGTGATTTGTGGAACACATGGCTGAAGATGACCGAGGAACCGGTTCAAACGAGAATCCCTCCCTTTGTCGGGGTTGACTCCTTCCTCCACTTCAGAGGCCTTCTCCTCTGCAAGGCAAAAAATATATAATCAGAAAATATTTCAAGTTAGAGCGTTAAAAGTCAATTTTAAGATATTCAACACACACGCTCTTAAACGCATCAGTTGAAAGCTCGAACAAGTCCACTTATCCTCTCTGCAGAAAGACGAGAGAGAGAGAGAGAGAGAGAGAGAGAGAGAGAGAGAGCACTCTTGGGGATATAAATAAAACATATTTCCTTGAGGTGCTCCATTAAAATGTAATGAGAGGTTGACCCTGAAAACCTGGAACACGTTTAAATGCGTTAACACCACAATTAAGCGAAGCTCATTTGATGGAAAAGCTGAAGGAAGGAAGCGATTTTTTTCTCTCAGTGACGCCACAGAGTAGAGATTCTGTTGATTTGTAAACGTTCAGAGAATAAAGGGGCAAACATTTATTATCTAAACTGTCTTCAAAGTTATAGACGTCTCTCACTCATTTAAGTCCCACTGACATATTCGTTCCTTTTTTATATTTGCAGAATTTTGCAAGAAACAAAGAAACCACATAAGATGCTCCTTCAAGTAACGATCGAGCGATATGATATAATCAGTATTTCTGCTATGAAGCCTGTTGTTGAAAGTTTCCCCCATAATTCATGACAGGATTTTTATTTAAGGCAGAGAGTGTAAAACACGGACGTAGTCTCAGTGATGTCACCCATCTGTTTCTGAAGAGATGTATGAAGGTCAATGCCGGCTGTCGGTCATCTTGGAAATCTCCACCTAACTCTCGATCAATCGAGTAACAGGCAAAGAGTCGGAGCAGAGGCGGGCCTTAAACCTTCTGACAAACAGCTACAACGTGCCCACCTGTCAGTCAATTTAGCCACGCCCCTTACCATGCAGATTAAGGTATAACTCTTAAAAAATCTGAACAGATGAGTCTGAAACACATGTACAGTTTTTACCAATAAAGAGCTTTTGATACTGACGTCATGGTTTTGAAGCAGGCTGTACACATGTTTGTTTCTGCTGTGAATCGATCTAATGGGGATTCTGAACCACAGTTTATTTTGCACATCCTCGTTGGAGGTTTTCGACCTGATGGTACTCCCCATGGAGGACAGTGTCTCGTCTCTCTATTCCACCCTGAAACATCTCAACAGTTCAGTCAACATCGCCTGAAACCAGCTGGTTCCCAAACGTTTTTCCGCCAGGCCACATTTTGGCAGATGAAACTATTTAGGACGGCTCCATATTTAACCTTTACAGATATTTATAGTCCCAGATCATCATGTTTTGTTTATGGACAAATAAACAACAATTTCCAGTAGCCCCCGGCTAAAAGGATCACTGCTCAAGAGTGAACAACCAAACTATTCCCCCGGGACTATTTAGGAAAGATGTGAACCTCGACCGCAGGAACCAGAGTCTTAATTTACTTCTGGGGTAATAGATCTACCCTAGAGCTAAAAAAGACCCGTCCATGGGGTTGGACTTTCTAAAAATCTAAAGCTTCTGTACAGTTTATTTTAATTTACTTAGCTGTTACTACAACTTATTTGTACTTTTCTACTCTTTTTTTCTTCTTATAATGTTATTCTATTCTTTATATATAATTTTAACTTTTTTGTAGAAGCTGACTCAGGGAGAAACACACAAAAATGCCAATGTACCTGTACTGTCCTGTACCTGTGCAAATGGCAATAAACATCTATTCTATTCTATTCTCTTTGAAAACTACAAAACTACATTTTGAACGCACACATTCCCCCCTGTAATGTTCATTTATGTTTCCAAAATATGCAGAAAAAAACATCAAAATGTCAAATGTGAGTCAAATGAAATCCTACCTGGATGTTTTTTTTTTGTGTAGTAAACATGAATCAGTTCTGTCACAGAGTTGATATCGTGACTGTACTCTTCATTTTCTTTGATTCTGAAAATGAAACTAAAAAAGTGCACAGTATAAAAACACTGTTTACTTTTTATACTCTTGGCTTGTAAAAGAATACGCCTCTTGATATGTTGATTTAGAGGCAGGAAACATTGTGCAATCCTTTTGATTCTTTTTTGTTATCGGTAACAAAACCACGAGAGGTGAACTATAAAAACCTGTTCTCTCATTTCACCTGTGAAGAACAAACAAGACAAAACTCTGTCAAACTGTTTGAACTGATTCTACTCAAGAGGAGGAAACATGTTTGTAGCTATAAGTTCTGACAAAGTGATCCAAAGGATTTTATTATGAAATAATAAGAGGAGATTTGTTTTGAAGAGCTGCTTTAAAAAAAGGATGTTTACTCTTCTCACGAGGAGTTTTAAGTATGAAGGTTTGTGAAGTTTCAAAGTCTTGTAATGCAAATGGGATGTTCTTCTTCCCAAATGTAGCTTGAGACAAACTGCCCTTTGAGCCGAGCGGAGTCTAAATATTTAATCGTGAGACGCTTTTAAGATGCGAGTGAGAAACGTTGGCCGTGGCGTGCGAAGATCCCGCCTCATTAAGCAGCGTGGCAGGAAGCGAGAGACCCGGCTTGGACTGCAGGAAAGCTTCAGAGCGGCGTCAGCATGTGAGGGGGGGGGGGGGGGGGGCACCTCTGGAAGACGAGAGGTTTGATCCGCTCTGCTTTGAGATGTGAAGAAGACGTTTGAATGTCCGTCTTACACGGTGAGAGAAAGTTGGGAATAATTGAAGGACAACGATTTTAATGCAGCCAAAAAAGAAGAGAGGACGCACGCTGTAATGAACGCTGAACAATATGATCATGTTTCAGGATTCATGAAGCTTTATCTCTTGTGAATGGGGACAGTTTGAGACATTTAGTACATTAGAACATTTTAGACTTTTTAGACTGATTTGAGCTGTCTTGTATCATCTGTCCCCTGTTCTTCTTTTTGATTTAATGTCTGTTTTCTAATTATTTCTGTAATGACTTGATGTCACTGTAAATGAGGCTTTGCCCCTCAATGATCTTTCGAGTATAAATAAAGGTTGAATGAATGAATGAATGAATGAGAAGGAGCCTGAAAATGATCAAAGACAGAAGAAAGAAACCAGACGGGTTAATAAACTCTAGAGCCGTTTTCACATCTGCGCTCCTGAAAATATCTAGATCATTTCAGGAGGACTGCTCCAGAGATTCTCCTGACCTGGTTGTTCACACATGCACCTCACAGCTGGAGACTGGAGGGGGGGGGGGGTCTCCTGAGGTAAGACCTGACGTACAAAAATAAAACCAATGCAGAAGTAGAGGACGAAGCAACAGAGTCCGCTACACGACGCTATAATGAGAATATTTGCCTTTATATCAATGCTACATGTAGTCCAACAGAATGACAACATCAACAAAAGAGAGGAGAACATACTGATGAACAGAAAACAGAATGACAACATCAACAAAAGAGAGGAGAACATACTGATGAACAGAAAACAGAATGCAGCTGTTTGTTTACTTGCACGGAGATTGTAGCGGTCGCATGCAGACAACGTGCAGCACTCACAGTATATAAACTTCACTCTGCCCTCCTATTGGCTCGAGGTGAATTCTCCAGAGAATATCCTGCTGCATTCTCACATCATAAAAATTAAAAAATATATTTGACTGTTAGCGTTCACACACATAATACAGCTCCTCAAGGAAAGTCTTTCAGGAGATTTCTGCACGTGTGAAAGCCCTATAGAAGTTCCATGAGATAAAGATGGCTCTTTTAAAACAATTTTTCAAAGTTTAATCCTTTTCTTTTTTCCCGCCGTCTCAAGGTGAGATAGATAGATAGATAGATAGATAGATAGATAGATAGATAGATAGATAGATAGATAGATAGATACTTTATTGATCCCGAGGGAAATTCAAAGCATCCAGTAGCAGGTTACAAAGACATGACATGAAACATTTGTTAAAAATTAACCACAAACCGACGCCCCCCCCTACATATATATTAACCTGAAAAAAAAGAATACCCCGAGATGAATCAAACTTAAACTGTGCAATTAAAAATAGACTTATACAAGAAATGTACATAACCCATGCAGGGATAAAAATATATGTGAAATAAAAATATTCACATCTCTGTGATGTTTAGCCTTCAGTATGAAGGTCGTGGAAGAAGTGATCCCCCATTCTGTACCGACTCTGGAGGTACTGGTAGTAACAGGGTCATGACTGGTCTTGCCTCAGGAGACCCCTCTCACCCCCTCTTACCCCCTCTC
Source organism: Labrus bergylta (assembly GCF_963930695.1). Taxonomy (NCBI): domain Eukaryota; kingdom Metazoa; phylum Chordata; class Actinopteri; order Labriformes; family Labridae; genus Labrus; species Labrus bergylta. The sequence goes on from NC_089204.1 coordinate 28,147,701, forward strand.
ACCCCCTCTCACCCCCTCTTACCCCCTCTTACCCCCTACACACCTCCCGCCTGACAGGGATATTCTGTATATATTATGTGTGAACAACCAGATCAGGAAGATTTCTGAGGCCGCCCGCCTGAAACTTTCTTGATATTTTCAGTAGTGAAAGCGACTCCTGTGAGGTCGTCTATAGATCTAACCATGTCAAGAATTTAATAAACTATAAAACATCCAAAGTTAATTACACGTTTTATTGACTTAGTGTTTTTTTTCAGGGTCAGATATTAAAGCTGTTGTAATCTTACATTTCATTTTCCCACAAGTCAATCACAGCCTGTATTTGGACGTGCTGGCAGCTCCGCTCATCACACATCAGAGGCCGAGGAGAAAACCACATTCAAAAACGCCGAAGCCTCATCTCACCATAAAAAAAAAACTTGAAAACAATAATTGAAAGCAGAGAGTCGAAATTACAGCCCTGCTCCCTTCAAGATCACAGATGACTCGCATAAAGATATCCAGCGGGAAGCTCCTCCTGCTAAAAATAAAACCGGGGGGAAGTGTGTGTGTGTGGGGGGGGGGGGGGGTGGCGCTCTGCTTTGGGGTAGAAGATTGTCACGTCTTCAGTCAAACATGGGAACACATTTCTAATGAGAGGCAATGATAGACTTTTCCCAAAGTTCACTCCTACGCTCCTGACTTACTAAAATCCCACAGCTTTTTGGTTCAAAGACACCGCCGCAGACGAGGATGAGATCTCCACGGAGGGTGACTACTGACAGTTTTTCAGACTCATTTCCACTCTGACACCTCTCTCTCTCTCTGACACCTCTCTCTCTCTGCACCTCTCTCTCTCTCTCTCTCTCTCGATACGAGACGCTGCTAAATCAGAGGACAAAAGAATTACATTCCTGACATTCCTCTGGGACAGGCAGCTCTGCACACAGGAAATACCAGGCCGCAGTATTTGTGTGTCAACTGACAACAAATATTATCTTAATCTTGTTATATCAACTTTCACAAACGCCACAGATTTACGGGTCGTAAATTCTGGTACGCCTGGTTATTTATGACCGTTCAGAAAGGAAGCCTGGGGATTAAAAAAAGGCTTGTCACAGTAATTAGGTGAACATGTAAAAACAAGTCTGAGCAATCACTTTTACAAGTTTAAAGGTCGAGTCAGAAGCTTTGACCTAAAAAATAAACTCTATCGTCCCTCATGGGCCTCCGTACATGTGTGGTGGTGACTCTGTCCTCTCACTGGATTTTACTGTTCTGGTTTGTTTTGGTTGACTTTTCTGGGCAGAGCTGGTGTGTTTCCTCCAGCCAATGACAGCACAGCAGGTGAGTTTAGGAGTGGAGACAATTCAGCGGTTGGACCCGATTAAAACCAGCAAATATAACGTACATGGACGTAGCAGCAAAGAAGAAAACCTATTATCACAGTGAGGTGAAATGCCAAGCGGATAAAGCTCGTTCTAAAACGAGGGTGAACCTTGTGTTGGTCTACTACACCAGTGGTTAGCTTGTGCTAGCGTGTGTTAGCTTCCAGCGTAGGTACAAGCAGTACATGCTAAGTCCTACTTCTGGGGGCGATGAGTCCAGGAGGAGGAGGGGTCTGGTTTGAATGTTGTGTTTACAACATTTCTACTGACTCCATCTTTAACTTTCTTTGTCGATGTTATTATCATGCTAAGAGTCAGGATGTGAAGAAATCTCCCACTCAGGAGGTTTGAGTTACAGAAACAGAAACAGAGAATCCCTTTCAGCCCCTCAGCTTTAAGATTTATAATTATATACTCACATGAACTTCTGCACTGCTGCAAACCCCAGCGTAGCCATAATAGCATACACACCTTGTGCAAAAGTGAGGTCAAAGTGAGTCATACCATGTTGCCAAAGAGATGCATTAGTCAGCACTCTGATAGAGTCTGCAGAAGTATTGGTGCACTTGGAATTTTCCACAGTTGAAAATTTAAAAGACTTTTGCTGTTTTATTTGTGTGTGTTGAATAAACTAATAAAACCTCGAAATGAAGACGAGGATTTGGTTCCCTTAAGGCCCTGACACACCAAGCAGACGGCAAAGAACTAGTGGCACCTTTCGTCTTGGCCTAAAAGTTGCACATGAACGCACCGCAAAGACTACAGCTGACGGCCAACCACCTCGTACTGTTCTGTTCCTGCATGAGAGCAAATAACTCTCCATGCCAGCAGGGGGCGGTAGTCCGTTGTTTATGACACAAGAAGATCATTTTCACGCCGCTGTCGCTCACCACTCGTATCATAGGTCGTCTACTAATGGAGAATAATGTCTGATAAGAAGTTGAAAATGGCGCTGGCGTTGTCAGTTCTTGGTCTTTTTAGTGGAAAAATGAAAAGAGGCAACAAGGAGGAGACAAATAAGGAGAAACCACACAAATGGGTGAAAGCATGGATACTACAGCGGCATGCTCAAGGGGCTTTCCTGAACCTGAGAGGAGAGCTGGAGATAAATGAAACCTCTGAACAGCCAATCAGAGAGCTTCCTCTCACCAGGGCCTTTAGGCCTTTTTCATATATGATTCATCTGAGGACTATTTTTACGATCAATCAATCATTAAGCCTATCAAATGTCAGAGAGTTGTGAAAGAATGCTCATTCATGTTGAGATTCTGTTCAACTCCATGTAGCATTTACATGAAGGCAAATATTCTGATGAAGGTCTCCATGTTATTGATGATGATGATGGTAATGACGATGGTTTTTGTTTGATAAAGACGACTTATAAGATGGTTTCTATACTGATTAGAGCTCTCAAGAACTGCCCTCAATGTTGTGCTTTGCCTCTGGTCACTTCCTGTCAGCACCTGTGTGTCCAATCAGACTCAAAGCTGATCGTTTGCTCTTACTGACATTGTTCCCTTTTTTCTAGATCCTTGCTTGTGTTGTTCTTACTCTCTGATGTACGTCGCTTTGGAGAAAAGCGTCTGCTCAGTGAATTGTAGAATTGTAGAATTCTCTTTATAGCGTCATATAGAGCGGTGCTTCTCAACTCGTGGGTTGGGACCCAAAAGTGGGTCACGGAGCCATTTTCAGTGGGTCGCCAATGTGTGCCTTAAAAAAATAATAATAATGTGTCAAAAAGTCAATGAAGCGTTTTTTTTAACATGTTTGCTTTTTTAGTTTTGTTTCTTTGTCGGAGGTCCAAACTGCACAATCTTTCAATGAACAAATCTGATTGGGTTGAAAAACATCTGAAGTTCGGGTCGTGACTTTTCATGAAAGGTTGGAGGTGGGTCCTGAGGCCTGACACCCCCCCCCCCTCCCCCCCTCCCATCTGACAAGGAGAGTCTCCCACTGTGAGCTGCATGTGTGGACAGGAGAATGTCTGAGGCAGTCCTCCTGTAATTATCGAGATATTTTCATGTGTGTGTCAAAACGGCTTAAATCAGCAGTTCAGAATACTACAGCCTGACAGCATCAAACCGACGCAGCACAAACAGATAAACGTCAACTCCTCACATCAGTTCATCCCTACAAAACATCCACGGGTCGAGTACTTCTTTACTGTACGACGGTCCTACAACCTGTAAGAGAAAACTAAACTCCAAACCGACCACATTACAATGACTGAACATGAGGATATCAGGAGTTTTGAATAACAACAAACAGGAACAGAAACCTCGAGCTATGATACCAACAAATGTGGATCTGAGAGAAAAGCTGCAGCTCTGCATTCACCCGAACGTGACCTCTCTCGTCATGCCAGTGATGTTAATGATTATTAACTTCTAGATGAATCCATTGTCAGGAGGGCTTCCTGTCGTTTGGCCTTTCTGTCCTAATTACTGCATCGACTACATCCCTTCATGACGCCTGACATATGACGACTGAGAGGAAAACTTTGAGGGGTTAAAAATAAAACAGCTGATCTTTTTCCTTGACACACGACAGATGCGTCCTGTTTAAATGGGACAACTTCCTGTTGGATTCCCCGGGATGGTTCCTGTATTCTCACACTGAGGAAGAGATCTCGTTCCCTGGAATAATATATAAATAAAGTGAGACGACTGCCCCCGTTTATTTTGCTGTTGTGACCACAGCGACTCTGTAATCGAGAGCGGAGCTGGAACTCCACTCGTCCGCTCTCCTGTCAAAACAAAAAGCAGAGCAGGAAGCTGACGTTTGTGTCTCCTTAACTTCTTTAACACACCGAACAAAAACACAATGCTGTGTGAGCCGCCTGCATTTAAAGAGATCTGTTCCACTTCAGGAAAGCTTGACTGGAAACTCATACCTTTAATAATAAGTTGGTTGTTTTCTTGGCTGCAGAAAAAAATCCCCAGATTTTCTAAGCATGCAGTTTACTGAAGAAGAAGAGGAGGAGGAGAAGAAGAGGAGGAGGAGGAGGAGGAGGAGGAGAAGAAGAAGAGGAGGAGGAGGAGGAGGAGGAGGAGAAGAAGAAGAATAAGGAAAAGAAGAAGAAGAAGAAGAAGAGGAGGAGGAGGAGGAGGAGGAGGAGGAGGAGGAGGAGAAGAAGAAGAATAAGGAGGAGGAGAAGAAGGAGGAGGAGGAGGAGGAGAAGAAGAAGAAGAATAAGGAGAAGAAGAAGAAGAAGAAGAATGAGGAGGAGGAGAAGAAGAAGGAGAAGAAGAAGGAGGAGGAGAAGAATAAGGAGGAGGAGAAGGAGAAGAAGAAAAATAAGGAGGAGGAGAAGAAGAAGAAGTAGAAGGAGGAGGAGAAGAAGGAGGAGGAGGAGGAGGAGGAGAAGAAGGAGGAGGAGAAGAGGAGGAGGAGGAGAAGAAGAATAAGGAGGAGGAGAAGGAGAAGAAGAATAAGGAGGAGGAGAAGGAGAAGAAGAAGAATAAGGAGGAGGAGAAGAAGGAGGAGGAGGAGAAGGAGGAGGAGAAGAAGGAGGAGGAGAAGAAGAAGGAGGAGGAGGAGAAGAAGAAGAAGAAGGAGGAGGAGGAGAAGAAGAAGGAGGAGGAGAAGAAGGAGGAGGAGGAGGAGGACAAGAAGAAGAAGGAGGAGGAGGAGGAGAAGGAGGAGGAGGAGGAGAAGAGGAGAAGGAGGAGGAGGAGAAGGAGGGGGAGGAGGAGGAGAAGGAGGGGGAGAAGAAGAGGAGAAGAAGAAGAAGGAGAAGAAGAAGTTTCATTTGGCTCAGGAGTTGACAACAAGTCGGACGGGCAACTTGGTCACTTCCTTTGTTTTGTTAGCTTCCCTGTTAGCTACACGACCATTTGCGTGCGAGAGTAACATGACAACATGTCCACGTATCGGTGTGATCGATTTACACTAAAACAAAACTCAGATGATAATAAAGACTTTAGTGAACAGCTTACACTTTACTGTTGATGCACGGAGCAGACATTTTGGATTTGAACTCTTGAAGCTCCTCCGGCTTCCAGACTTCAGGGGGCGTTCCTGATGATGTCACAGACGGGTAACCGTTCATACAGATTAACAGATCATGATGATCGTAGTGCGTCGTATAAAGATCCAATCTTAACGTCCCCGATCTGCGAGATCGTCGGGTACAGCATGATTTATATCAAACATGTTTTAGATTTAGGATTTAAATCTTGTTGATTTCTTGTGTTTTTTTTTTCTCTGGAGAAAACTTTATGATCATAAATCTAACTGCTGGCTCCGTTGTTTACATGAGGTCAGGAGAGGTCAGGTGAGGTCAGGTGAGGTGGGGGGGTTCCTCCATCGGGCATGATAATCTTAGTCAGTGGCGGTTCTAGACTCTGTTGGGGCGCCGAGCAGTGTCGCTTACTCCACTTCCTGTTTATGTTTTCTCTCCTACAGACGGATAATTCCTCCTTATTTTTCTTTTCTGACTTTCAGTGACAAACTTTGTTTTTTACAGCAATAAAACATGCAACGATTAACAAGGCAACAAGAGCGGGTGACTCAGATGTGGCCCCTTTAGGGAGGTTTCCTACTGTCATTGCAGAATTTGCACATTTTGGACCCCCCTTACTCGTTTGGCGCCCCGAGCAGTTACCTGTTGACATGCAGCGCCTCTGATCTTATTAAATCCTGTAGTTTATTTTGTGCAATGACTTTCACATCTTGTGTGAGCCAGGCTTTACTGCGCATGTGCGGAATGAGTGCCTTCTCTGATTGGAGGGATTTGTTGCAATGGTCCCCGGTCTCCCCTACGTCAGCGTAACAACAGCTACAGCTCACCGGGGGGTGATTTGATTGTTTTCATTAATTAAAAAACATTTAAAAAATGAACTCTGTCCCGGATCTACTCTACACACACACACACACACACACACACACACACACACACACACACACACACACACACACACACACACACACACACACACACACACACACACACACACACACACACACACAGGGCGGTAAACAGCAACTTTGTTTCCCTGAGAGAGGAAAAAGGAAAACAGAAGCAGCGTGCTGTCATCCACAACAGAGCCAGAGCCAGGACCAGGACCAGGACCCGGGCCAGAGAGAGAGAGAGGCCCACTTCTGGGGTCAGTTTTGGAGCCTTTGTTTTGATTGCGAAGTCTGCGTAAAGTTGTCATTGTGGACTCTGCTGGACTTGTTTCATAGTCAGCAGAAAACCCCCTGAACGTAACACTGACCGAGTTCACATTTACAGAGAGTGAGTCAAAACAGTTTTATCCCCCCCCCCCCCAGAAGTGACCTGAACTATCGCAGCTTTCTCCAAACACACCCGGAGGGGGGACGCGTAAAAGAAGTACTCACGGTTTCACGGATGGACTTCTCTGATCCGGGTCATGACTTGTGTTTAATGTCGGCCCGGTTTTCCTCAAAATGGCAGAGTGTAAATCCTGGGAGTTTGAACAGCACAGCGCTGCTTCCCCTCCCGAGCTCTCTCTCTCTCTCTCTCTCACACACACACACACACACACACACACACACACACACACACTGAAAACACACACTGACAACACAGACTGTCCCACTACGGGACATTGCAGGAATGAGCCGTGCTGCATTCACGACGGTAGGAAAAGTCGGCATCGAGAGACTAGCGCGTAAAGAAGACATGAGCAAACTTGAATTGTTGTCCTTTTAGTTTCTTTAGCCTGCAGGAGACTGAAAGCTTCCTGTAATCCTTTGTTGTCTTTGTTATCAGTATCATTTTACTAAAACAAATGTAATTCAGAATGAATTGACAAAGTATTTTTTTTAAAACAGGCTGTTGTCTTTTCTGTTTTGAAATAATAATAAGCTGTGTGCTGTGAAAAGGAAGAGTATTAGAGCCTGACATGAAGAATAAACCTTAATAGAAGAAGGATTTTGTTTCCATTGTGCACTTCATGAAAAAAACTTGAAATGTTGAGAATTGAAAGTTGCAGTGTCAGGGATAAAGTTGAAATACAGTTTCGAGAAGTATGTCACAATATTTGGGGTCGAAATGTAGAGAACAAATCAAAAATATAATTATGAGAAAACATTTAAAATGTTGACAATTAAGTTGAAACACAATTTTGTTAATGTTTTGATTTTATATATATTTGAAATTATATTTAAACTTTATTCTCCACATTTACACTTTTTTTCTAGAAGTGAATGATGTAAAATAAATCGCCCTCCTCTCAGTTGTCTCACGCCTGGCCCTGATCCTCTTCAGTAGAAAATGAGAGCTTTTGGGGTACTTTTCAAAGGTCTCAGTCTCGTCTCGTAATTGAAAGCATTTCAACTCGGTCTTGTCCCGGTCTCAGACTGGGCAGACTCCAGACTTTAAATCCAGACTGTACATGAACACCACTGATAAGCCAGTTTTCCACGTCATCACTGCGATAAGAAAGAAAAACGCCCCTAAAACAACAAATAACTTTAATCCATTTGTAGTTTTGTTTACACCCCTGGTTACAGCTGCAACCTTCCCGGTGTTCAGGTCGTAATCAGAGACACAAAATCATTTTTAATTGATATGTATGGTCTTGGTCTTGGTTAGTGTGGTCTTGACTACAACACTACTTCAGGGGTAAAAACATAATTTTAAAAAAGTCTCAAGGATTTCATTTAGACCCCTGGTACCTCTTAAAGTCTGTAGACAAAGAGTAAAATTCCCTCATCTCTGTAAACACACCTCCTGAAGGTAAATAATTCAGAATACAGATTTAATGTTTCTAAAAATGCCTAACACACGAATGCTTCAATTCAATATGCCTCGTGTTTAGAGCTTTAATCATGTTTTACTTGAAGCTTTAAAAAGTTGTGTATCATAAAACTCGTCACCAAGATGTAGCTATAAAATTTAAGTGGATGCAGCATGTCCATATATGGTCGTGATGTATTTTAGCTATGGATGGACCTTATAGAGGGGATCATGCTCAGGAAGACTAAGTACCTTTTATTCTTTTATTATTATTTATATTTGAATAAATAAACAGTTCAAACTTGTCCTGGCTTCATTTTGTCACACATGATAAGTGTAAAAAAAAAAAAAAAGCAGGATATTTTTTTGCAGCTTGCTTTCCCACCATCTTTCATGACATCTCTTTAACGCTGATAACACTTTCCACTGATGCTTCATGACTTGAAAAACTGAAAACCACCGATATTTGGTTCCTATTTGTTTCAGTGTATCCGTCAACACACACAAACACAAGAGGCGGATGTGGCCTCTTTTAAAATCTTTGACCTCTGGGTGTCTCGAGGAGGACATGAAAGCATCATGAATTCAGCTCTGATGACACAACATGCTTTTCCTTCCAAAACAAAGTGACGCCATCAAACAGTCCTCTTCCAAAGCGCTCATATGTCCGAGTCCATGGTGTGGCCTTTTGTCCCCGGTGACTCAGGGTGTGTTTCAAGCTGTTTTTCATTTTTTTTCATTTATTTTTTTTAAATTACAGGCAATTTAATCTCCCGGTTTCTTTCCAGCTCCCAGAGAAGGCAGCACGAGAAGTGAGCTCATCGAGGCTTAAGGATCATTATGAAGCAGGTGAGTCTGAAAACACAAAAAATGTGGACCAAACCTTTTTTGATTTGATTTTATTCACATATTGAAATGTGCTTTCCCAACAGGTTACATCGTGAGGATACAAGGATTATTCTTTTTTTAAATCAATTTATGGGGCAAATCTTTGTGTTCAAAGGTTTTGCTGGCAGGTTTTAAACTGGCAAACAAAAGACGTCTGAATGAACTGCTGCAAACCACTGCTGGGCTTTTTTTTCCACTCATGTCACAACAAGCCGAAGACGAGGTTCGTCTTGACTGTAAACTTTACCTGCACTCTGCTGAGACTCCTGAATCAGTCAAACGCTGGATATATGAAAAAAAAAAACCTGCAGAAAATCAAACTCCCAGATTTGTGTAAAATAAAGATTTCACCTCTGAATAAATGTCTTTTTTTTGTATATATTTACATGTTTGTCTTAGTACAATTCTATCATGATTTGAAAATGAGTGTATATTCACATTAACCCTTTTTAGTCCATACATAATACGACATGAAATCTGTTGCCACACAAAGTGCACGTCCAGACTTCCTTTGGTGATAAAAAACAACTACTGTTCGAGTAACTTCAAGGAGACAGACTGACACCGTTTGACGAGCTTCAACTTGTCTAAACTGCCCTTTTTTTTTTAGTCCAGGTAAACACACTGAATCAGCGCTTCAAGGCAGACATTTTTCTTTTTCCTTTCTCCACTCCCAGAGGAATGAATTCAAGTGTCTTTGTTAAGGTTTTAAAGCCCTTCTTCTCAGAAGCTTGTGATGTATGCGTGTGTTTTTTTTATGGGGGTGTTTAGAGGCCCCTGCATGGGAACTTCTTGCACAATAATCTCTAATTGAATTTAAAAAACCTAAGTGTAAAACAAAACTCACATGGTGTGTATCGTGCCACAGTCACACCAAACACATCATGAAACATCTGCTCCCCTGCTTTGACAGACGAGCCGTACGATTGGACAGTTTCATGACCTGTCACATGAATGACGAGCAGGAAAAAAAGAGCACACTGATTAACAGGGTTAGGTCTTCAAGTGTTGACATCAGTGAGCGTTATCGTCTCTCTCTCTCTCCTTCTGTCCCTTTTTTTTTTTTTTTTGGAGAAAGTTTTTTTTCTCTCCCGCCCAAAAGGTCGGCCCAGAAGCTTCCGGCATTTTTGGGAGCAAATCATATTAAGTTATAAGTGGTGCTGTGTCGAGGAAGAAGGGAGGGGGGGAAAAAGAAGATTCAGTGAAACATGTTCAAGCCTCCACACAGTTCATTTGTGTCTCCAGCGTCTGACAGGAGGAGGAATCGGAGGCTGGCGTCGACCGTCCCTGTGGTTTAAGACGGTGGGATTGTTGGTAGCAGGACGCTGCTGGAGGCTCCACACACCGGATCTCTTCTTAAGGCGCCCTTTGTGAAGCCCGATGCAGCCAGAGAGTGACGGGCAGCTCTAGCGCCCTTTGTTCTTTTTTGCATTTCCCTGAAAGAAACAGAAATCACATCAGATGGTGCTAAAAGCTGAGTATCATTTAAACCTGGAATACTCTTATTGAGATATAAAATCTTCTTTTACGAGGAAGTCCTGGCCAAGACAGCAGCACAAACAAATCCCATAAAAACAAACAACAACAGACCACATCCAACAAGGGTTACATGAGTCTATGAATAAGCAGTAAAACACGGGTCAAATCATCCATGATACTCACTTCAAAATCCTCTAAGCAAATACAAAGCTCAAGTTCAGACCGAGATGAAGGACGAGCAGAAACACTAAAAGCTCTTTGATCAAAGAGAGAGCGAGCTCGAGGAGTTTCATACATGATGAGTCTATGAGACCAAAGGAGTCAGGTAAAGAACATGAGGGAGAACATACGGCTTTACGAAGAAGGATGTACTAATGTTCAAGGACAACGAGACATAATGATGTGTGCGGACACCAAAAACAGAGACACAGCTCCAGTACACCGAGTCCAGCATGTTCAGTGAAGATGAGGCAGCGCGCATATAAAGAATATCAGCAGAGGCAATTGAATGAGATTCTTCCTTGCAACAAAATAAAGAAACAGAGGCGCAGTTGGCGCAGTGGTTAGTGCGCGCGCCCCATGTATGGAGACTGTAGTCTTCAAAGCAGGCGGCCCAGGTTCAAATCCAGCCTGTGGCTCCTTTCCTGCATGTCATTCCCCACTCTCTCTCTCTATCCACTGTCCTATCTCTCCATTAAAGGCACAAAAAGCCCAAAAATAAATCTTAAAAAAAGAAAGAAAGAAAGAAAGAAAGAAAGAAAGAAAGAAAGAAACAGTGTTTGTTTCTGTAGAAGAAACCCAAAGTTACACCATGTTGCATTCAAGGACAGTAAGTCGCTCTCCGTTAGAGGTGTTAAAACATGCCGAGGCCGGTCTCTGGCCTTCCACAGAAAATCACCACCTTCATCTCTCCAACATGTTGGGTCGTGTGACTTCCCAGAATGCAGCCCGCTGCGCGCCTACATGCAGGAACACGCACGCTCAAAATCAGACCTCTCAATTTCTGTGGCCTCAAACTTAACGACTTCTTCAGATGGCTCCGGCAGGTGCTTTTCCCATCAGGCCCGGCCGGCAGCAACCTCCACCACCACCACCACCGCTGCTGACCTCCCAGACCACCTCATAACTGACAGAAACTTTAACAACGTCACATATCACCGCCCGGAAACCTGAAATGATCCTTCACGCTCTCTGAAAAAAACTTTCTGATTATTTTGTTCAGAGATTTGACAGGATGCAACAGCTGAGAAACAAACCTGACACCTAACCAACGTGTTCAAGAAGGTAAAAGTTTTTTAAAGGAAGGGCTTGAAGAACAAAAAGCAGAGATCTATAAAGGGTTCACTGAAAGGTCGGGATCCACATCAGCTTTTCAGCGCAGTCCTTGAAAAACAGCACTTTTTCCTCTGGAGTGGGTCTGAGCACATGCCAAAGCTGTATTGATTAAAGTGTCAGGATTATTAGCGATCTATTCAAAGCTGAAAAAAACTCCTTATACAAGCTACATCTGGTGAACCATCCCAAACATTTTTAAAGCTTTTTACAACTCAAGACACTTCACAAAGATCTCAATTTTGTTTGACCCAATAGCGCCTGTGATTGACTTATTTTTCACTTCAGTTCCAGAGCGATAAAGATTTCATATCTCTCTTCTATAGAGGATTACAGTCTCACAACAAACTCAACACCGACAGAGTGAGAGTAAGTGGTGGAGAGAGACAGAGGGACCAGGGTTCAGGGAGGAGGCAGGATCTGAAGCTGTGGATACAAAAGGGAAAAACCTTTTTGTACAATCGGCTAACAGAAAGTCAGTTTCTCTAAAATCTTGCAGCCTACACCCCCCAATCCCCCCCGAATACCTTCTTCTGCAGATATTTCTCCCCTCTGTTTTAATCATAAGACAGAGGGCGATGTGGCATTAGATTCTGAACTCTATTTTGATAAAGAAATATAAATGATTCCTGTTTTAGTTCTGAGGAATCGTTCAGGTGGGAGCTCTCTTTGACACGAGTCCAGGAGAAACTCTTTACTGAACTTCTGAAGTACTTTGATTCAATGGGTCAAGACCGATTGCTTAGCAGTGCAATGAGGAATTTAATAAACCCTAACCTTAACTCTAAATATAGCGCTTTGAGCACTGCTGTGCATCAGATGTGTGCACCGGGATACATAAGATAAGATAGAAGTTTAATAATACCAAAGAATATTTTTAATTTACCCACGCTGATATCAATGTCAGCATCAAGAGGCGACCTCCTGTGATGAAAGAATGAGTAAATACTGAAAGTGGACCTCTTCTTCTGATTCCCATTTTAAAACTCACATATAGTGTTACAATGCTGGATGCACAAATTAAACGAGGGCAAAGTTTCAGATCATGAGGTAAACGGATGTTGGAGTAATCCCAAGATGAGCCTGCAGAGGGCGCTAAACGGCTTGTTCTGAAGATCATGTGATAGTTCCCCCTCAATTAAACAACTTTTATACACGAGGGGAGGAGTCAGCCGGCCGTCCGGGCGATGTAAACAAAGTGAAGATAGGACTCTGAAAACTCTGAAAACATCACAGACAGTGGGACTCGGTGTTACACCCATTGTAGACAGTCATGACTCACAGAGTTATTTTCAGAGGATATACTTGATTTATATTATATTTAAGTGTGAATAATCACAAATAAAGACTTTAATGAGACAGCAGCTGAAACTTACATTTTCAGGCAGAAGCTGAAATGAGCTCCTCCTCTTTGACTGCTTCTCGACTGATCAACGATCTGATCCAAAGTTAGTTCGAGGAAACATTTCTTGTGTGGTAAATTAGGTTTCAAAACGCTTCTTCAAAAAATGAGGGCAGCATTACTGAGACGCCATCCAAGTTTTATCAATCTAAACTCAACATGCCATGTCGTTGTTTTTTTAAAATGTGATTATTATTACTGTCTGTGTGCTGCGTACCTTGCTGCCCATTTTCAGCGTGTCGATCTCCTCTCTCTGTTTGCTCAACGTCTCGTTCATACTGCACAGGTGGTCGCTCATCATGCTCAGCTGGTCCTCGTAGCTCCTCTTCGTCGTAGCCAGCTCGTCCTGTACGACAGAGACACCATGAGTACAGGGTGAAAAACCTTCTTGTGTTAAAGAAGCCGATACAGACATGATATAAGAAGCTCTGAGGGGTCATTTACCTGCAGGCGTGTGATGTTCTGATTGGCCAGTTTGACCTCCTCGCTCAGAGTCTCCCGAGACTTTTCTGCGATGGCTAACCTCTTGGCCAACGCTCGACACTAGGAAGGGGAAAAAAAAAAAAAGAGTGTAAACAACCGCTGTCCCCTGAAAAGGCTTAACGCACTCCTCTGTGCTTTGCAGAAGCTTCACTAAACGGAGATATTTTTTAAGAGTAACGGGTAAATTTTGTGGATGGCACCAAAAGATAAATGCAGAGTTTAAAGAAGTGACACTTTAATAACCCAGACATGGACTCAAACATCAGGTGCATCCCTGTCGCAACGATGAAAAAACAAGGATGAGTGACATGCCAGTTAGTCACACAGGGACTGGATGTCATTTTTAACAAGTATCTACATTCAGATCAAGCCTCACCGTAATACTAAAAATACGAGGTGTCAGTTTCTCAGGGAAAGAAGGAGATGCTTGGAAATAATGAGACTGAAGGAAGCGTTTTTTTGAAAGGAGAGGGAAGAGTTGAAACAAAGAAACAAGGTTAAGTTCAGACTCTGCTCTCTTTGTTCTCAAACAAATTAAAGAAGCAGACAAAAATAGTGGCGCTAAGAGGAAGTTGTAAGAGGTTTAATAACTCTTCAGGGATGACATGCGTCATTAGAAAAAAAAAGGATGCTCGCTTTTGAAAAGGTCGGCGCCTCGCTATCAGACGCAGCGCAGTAATCGAGATAAACATTCAAGTGAGGGCATCACCTCGGAGTGAAAGTGCACTGCTTTGCTGTCTGAGATCTGGAGCTGCGTGGTGAGCTCTCCGACCCTCGCCATGTAGTGAGTCTTTATCAGCTGCTCCCTGGACTCCTCGTCTCCCACCTGCAGCACAGACACAACATGGAGGAGATGATGATACTCCTTTCAAATATACAGAATGAAACAGGAGAAGGAAGCATGTTGATCAAGTGTTTGAACACTCACATCTTCGATTGAGGGTGTTGTGCACAGCATGCCAACCTGGTGACAACCGACAAAAAAAGAAAAGGAAGATATGAGGAAGGAAATCAAAAATCGGATGTTGTAAAATCATCTCGGAGCACAGACGGGCTTTGACACTGCAAGGACAAACTAGTCATGTAAGAGATAACAAGGACAAAAAGCTGACACACAGGAAGAACAAACAGCAGTGAGACAAAATGATCTGGGTTGTGACGACATTTGAACTTGTATAAACAACACTATTCTCTCATTCTGCTGCCTCAGCTCATTTGAAGTCTGAGTTTTATTTGTGAAAAACTTGCTTAGCGTGGGAGAGACAAGAGGAAGAAAAAAAAGAAAGACGCTAACACTCCCTCTGTTGAAGCAAATCAGACATGAGTGCCACAGGCAGAGAGTGAAATCTAACACATCCAGGCAGCCAAAGTAGTGAGTGTACCAGGCTGGTGCAGAGCGTAGTCTCCTTCCCTGCAGCTCTCTGCTCCGTCTCGTCTTCCTCATGGCTCTGTGCGAGCGTGCTGGCTGCTGCAGCTGTTCGTGAGTCTGGACTTCCCCCCAGAGCTGCCGCGAGTTGCGCTTCCAGGTCCGCAATGCGCTGGTTCTCCTTTTCCAACCGCACCTTCCCCAGCTGGGCCTCCAGGAGCCAGTGCTCCTTCTCCTGCTCCAGCCGAGCGATCTTCTCCTGGCTCTGCTGCACCTGCATGCGGCCAAGGGGGAGAGGAGGTGAGGAGAGGAGAGGAGAGGAGAGGAGAGGAGAAGAGAGGAGAGGAGAGGAGAAGAGAGGAGAGGAGGAGACGGGAGAGGAGAGGAGAGGAGAGGAGAGGAGAGGAGAGGAGAGGAGGAGACGAGAGAGGAGAGGAGAGGAGGAGGAAAACGTAAATTCATATAATTCATTGGCCAATTGGAAGTGATTCTGCTGTCCTGATGTCTTCAGATCAGAATCAGCTTTATTGGCCAGGTAGGCTTAAACACAAAAGGAATTTTACTTTGGTAAACTGTGCTCTCTTTGTACAAAGGTACAACATTAAATATCAACAATAAACACAAAAATAAACAAATAAGCAAAGAGTAATATGTAAAAGGCTAAACAGGATAATATAAGATAATAGTGCTGTGGTGAGTAGATGCTGAAGTAAACATGAGGTAGTTTTTACAGTATTCACATTAAAACGTGTGCGTATATGATAATTTAAATGAAATAATATATGTATATTCTGCACTGTAACATTGTATGTGACAGTTTTGTTCCAGGGTTATAGATTGTTCCTTCCAAAACCCTGGCGGCTCTAAAAAAAGACGCCCTGAGGACAGATCAACTTTGTGTTTACACATTCACTTGATGACTTAGTGCTTGAATAAAAAACGTACTGCAGAAGTGACACATTTAAGGAGTTTCATACGGCCACATTTACAAAAGAAAACAAGAAAGGAGACACACTAAACTTGCAGCATATGTTCTCACACTGTCAAAGTTTCTCCCTCACACCCCGTCCCTCAGGAGCAGCAGGAATGAGACATCATGACAGTGTTCAGACCGAGATGTCTGTAAGTGTTAGAGCAGCATGTCTTTATTTTTATGAGGAACCATCCAGATCGACTTTAAAGTTACAATCAGCATGTAGAACCATCTCTTACTTATATCTATGTCTTCATAACACTGCATCGAGGTTTTGAAAAGTGCTGACGCCTTCAAAAACTTCAGATCTTGCTGCCACGGTACCAAAACTTTGCAATTAAAAGTCAACAGTGTGCAAGAGTTGGTTGCATCGTTTCATAATTAAAAACAAGAAATTACCACATTTTAATTATCTAGGAGTTGTTCCTTGTTGCCATGGTATCAGTGTTGTTTGAGTTTCAGTAGAATTGCACCAAGGAATAAAAATCTGGTATCTTGACAAAATTAAGTCTGACTTTAGGGAACCAAACCTTGCTGACACACTGACTCAAACATGGTTAAACTTTCCACATGACATCGTGTCTGTCTGCTTGTAGCCTTGGCCAGATGTGACCTCTTTATAAAAATGATCATAAAGGTCCATAGACACAGTTTTTTGAGTTGGCATGGTACCTGCTGGCTGAGACCTTCTCTGCTCTCAGTGGAGCTGGTGAGTATTCGACGGTTTGACAGAGCTTCTCTGTAAGGAACGGACTGAGGCCTGGGCTGAAAGAAGAAACAATACAAGAGAGAGGCAGGAGGGAAAGGTCACTTCTTCATCAAAGAACACCATTAATACAAATACTAAAATTGAAGAAAACTCTGGAGATGGTGATGGAAGTCTCTGACCCAGTGATAAAAAAGATCTAATGTAAAAATAATACTTCTTTACAATCACAGTCTAAAGGTTTCCTTGGTTTTCCAATTTAGCCCTAGTCTCTCTTTCTGCAGCTACATCTACTGGTTCCCAACCCCGGGTCTGTGCACCCCCTAGGGGTGCAACAAAGACGTCAGGGAGGGGACAAGGCGGTGTCTGCTCGGAAGGTTGTCGTCTTTTTGTAAGACGAGAACCTTTTGGTTAAAATAAGACAGAACAATAACAAAACTCCAGCATAAAGTTGAATACTTGTTCAATGCTTTCTTTATATTCAAGAGAATAGTTTAGAACGCGTTTCAGAAACACATGACAGACGCTCTCTTTGTAACCTCAATGATACAAAGTCTGGCGGTCAAAAAAGAGTCAAAGTGAATTTTAAAAAAAGCCAACAGATGAAAGCATATACTAACTTTTTTGACGGCCTGGATGTAGGCAGCTGCCTTCTTTTTGTTGGCCAACATACTCTCCGCCTGCAGCGGGTTCAGTGCGACTGTGCTGCCTCTTGGACTGTAGCCGGGTGACGTGAAGAAGTCCAAGTTGTTGCTGAAGAAAGTGGCAATCTGCAACAAAACGGTGACAACATGTCTCATTTAATTCAGACCAAACAGATCATTAGCACCACTTAAAACCCTTACTTTCTTAATCCACTCTGTCCTAAAATGAAGCAGAGAGATGAGTACACCACCGAGCGTCTAGGATGACAAATGTCCTCAGCCTGCAGAGTTGATCACTCTGAAAAAGCGTCTGGCTCTGCACGCCGTGTGCCAGCGTGTTATTCCAACTGCAGCCCATCGGACTGAGCCTCCCATTAGCGGACACATCTCAAGCCAACGCTTCACTACATTCACAAAGAGTCAAATCATTTTTTCCCCCTTTCCTCTGAGTGGGGGAGCAGCTGTGAAAACTGTGATTTGGACAGTATCTTTGAACATTTAAGTACTGCCCACCTGAGTCCTGCCGCTCTCTGATGTCATATTAGGGGGATATTACCAGTTGCGAGGGGAAAATCATTGCTACTCACAATTAGGTTTTCTGTTAGCATCACAGCTCAAAATAAACGCATGCTGTTTGAGCAAAAGCTACAGGAAGTGTAAAAGTTGCTGCAGCCTGCCCCCTGTTGGC